>NC_048230.1:88644005-88745342 GCF_002007445.2 Ailuropoda melanoleuca
AGTCCATAGTCTCTCATGTTTCATTCCCCCTTCTGATTACCCCCCTTTTCTTTATCCCTTTCTTCCCCTACCGATCCTCCTAGTTCTTATGTTCCATAGATGAGAGAAATCATATGATAATTGTCTTTCTCTGCTTGACTTATTTCACTTAGCATTATCTCCTCCAGTGCCGTCCATGTTGCAGCAAATGTTGAGAATTCGTTCTTGGGATAGACCGGTGATGGGTAGTAAGGAGGGCACGTATTGCATGGTGCACTGGGTGTTATACGCAACTAATGAATCATTGAACTTTGCATCGGAAACCGGGGATGTGCTGTATGGTGACTAACATAATATAATAAAAAATCATTAAAAAAATAATAGACACTCAAAATATATATATATACTGAGTCCTGCTCCCTTCCCCAGCCGTATCTATCCAGGAGTGTACTGGAAAGGGCTAGTCATAGCTCACAAGAGCCAAGATCTCTTCCTGGTTTCTCTGGGTAGCCTAAGATTGGCCATGGTGGTAGTATTTACACCATGGAAATTGACAAATGCTACCTGTCACGGCTTTTCCCCCAGAGTGTCAGGTATTAAACGCTTACTAGCTCACCACTGGGCCCATCTATTGGCATTACCACCTCAAACTCAACATCTCTAAAACTACCTGCCCACTTCCATCTTCCTTAAAGACGGGTTTCTTCTAAAAAAGACATATCTAAACTGAATGTTTAAAAATATAATCCTATTGTTGAAACCTTTTTAAATATTTAGCAATAATATCCCCCTTTTTGAATAAAGTAATAAGCAGAATAAATCTGTGTGTGTATGTATGTATGTATACATGTATATATGCATGTATGTATATATAACAGAAAAAAATGGAGTTGAATTGAAGCGTGACCTAAGGTAGGGGATGGGGAACAGTAATGAGGTCGGAGGTCCGTATGCTTACTATTTCCCTATCTTGGGCCCCTCAAAGGAACCTCACACTCTCTGGGCTACAGTTTGAGAAGTGTGGACCTGCTTATTTTTTAATTACTTCAATTGAGGTATAATTTGCATGCAAAAAAAGATATCACCTTTTAAAAAAGATTTTTGTGGGGCACCTGGGTGGCTCTGTCAGTTGAGCTTCAGACTCTTGATTTTGGCTTAGGTTGTGGTCTCAGGGTCCTGGGATTGAACCCCACTTTGAGCTTTGGGCTCAGCACAGAGTCTCCTTGGGATTCTCTCTCTCCCTCTCTCTCTGCCCCTCTCCCTGCTCATGGTCTCTATCTCTCTCTAAAATAAATAAATAAATAAACAAATAAAATCTTTTTAAAAATTCAATAAAAAAAGAGCTTTTTATTTTTCAATAATTTAGGCCTATAGAAAAAAACTGCAAAAAGAGTACAGAGAATTCCCATATACCCTTCACCTAGCTTCCCCTAATAACATCTTATGTAACCAGAGTAGGATCAAAACCAGGAAATTAACATTGACACAATGCTATTAACTAATCTGCAGAACTTATTCTAGTTTCACCAGTTCCCATTGAACTATTTTTCCATTCCAACCTGGGACCCACGTTACATTTAGTTGTGTGTCTCTTTAGTAGCTCCAATCTGTGACAGAACATTGGTCTTTATTTTTCATGACCTTCACAGTTTTGAAGAGTCCAGGCTGGTTTGGGTTTGTGGTGTTTTCTCATGATTCAATTGAGGTATTCACGTTCAGCAGAATACCGCAATGGTGTTATATTCTCTGCAGCATCTCATTTATCAGGAGGATGGGATGTTGATATGTCTTATTACTGGTGATACTAACCTTTATCACTTAACATAATGCTTTTGAGATCCATCTATGTAGTTGTGTGTTTCCGTTGTATGTACAAGAAGTTTATTCTTTTTGTATTGCTCAGAACTCCATTGTACAGGTGTACAATTTGCATATTCATTTACCAGTAGGTAGACACTGGGTTATTTCCAATTTGGGAGTTATTATGAATGAAGCTGCTATAAATATTCATGTGCAAGTGTTAGTGTATACAGATGTTGGGTAAATACCCGGGAGTGTTATGTAAGTATTTGTTGGGTTTTACAAGAAACTACGAAATGTTCTTCCTGTGTAGCTATACCATTTTACATTCCCACTAGCAAGGTATGGGAGTTCCAGTTGCTCCATTTATTCACCAACACTGGATATTGTCAGTCTCGTTGACTTCAACCATTCCAGTAAGTGTGTAGGGGCATCTCATTGGGGTTTTTATTTCCATTTCCCTAATGACTAATAAGCTTGAGCATCTTGTCATGAGCTTCTTTCCCATTTATTTATCTTCTTTGAAAAAGTGTCTACTCAAATATTTTGCCCATTTTAATTATTTACCTTCTTATTTTTGAGTTGTGTTTGCTATATATGTGCAATACAAGTACTTTATAAGATGTATATTTTGCAGTTTTTTTTCTCCCAGTCTGTGACCTGTCTTTTCATTTTATTACCAGTGTCTCTTAAAGAGCAAAGTTTTGTTTTTGACATGTTCCATTTTATCAATATATTTTCTGTCTCAGTTTCTTTTTATATTCTATCTGATAAACCTATGTGTAACCCAACCTCACAAAGTTTTTCTCCTGTATTTTAGTCCAAAATGAGTTTCAGGCAGCAATATCTCCTAACACTGTTTTTTGTTGTTGTTGTTGTTGTTGGGTTTTTTTTTTTCCTCAGTTTTTCTTCCTACTCTCTTAACTGTAAACTTAGAAACAGATTCTTTTCCACTCATTAAGCACACTAAGAATCATTCATCTTTTGGACAGTAAAGGAATGCTTATAATCATGATGGCAAATTTGATTCTTTTGTTACCGTAAATGCTCGTGTGTTGGCTTCTGTGAGGCACCTTCTACTCACACTCTTAGTTTGGGTGCTCCCCAAAACAAACCTTGAGACAAATCTAGGGTGAAGACAGTGGTGTGCTTGTCAGTATTTAACAACTGGTCCCCTGGGGGTGGAGAGAAGCCCTGATTTGTAGCATTTATCCGGTGTAAATACCTATACCATGACCAATTTTAAGCTATCAGTACATCACCAGATATGCAGGTTTCTTGAAAATTTAATTATTGGCCCTTGTGAGCTGATATGAGCCTGCTCCAGCACACCACCAGTTGAGGCAGTTCTTTTGAGGTGATGCTCAGGATGCAGAAGTGAGGGAGTGAGGAGAGCAAGCCAGGGAATGGAAGGGAGCCAACAAAGGGGCATTAAAGAGCTGGTTACCACTGTTAGCGTCAGGGGCTCCATCCCAGTAAAGACTCTCAGAGAAATGGTGCAGACTCCAACCCAGAATTGTCCCAGTCAGGGCTGAGCAGGCTGGCTACTGATTTACAGATTCCTTCTTCTGTCTCTCTTTTGTTGTTGATGGTCCCTGAGTTGTTAAAACCTGGGCACTTTCAGGCTGCTCTGCTCATGGCTAAGGAAAGCTCTCGAGCACTGGTGGCTTTCTCAGGCAGAAAAGCAGAGAGCTACAGGTGAGGTGGGAAGCTGCTTTGGGTAGGAACCTGCCAGTGTGTCTTAAGTTGCTCATTGTCTGAAGCAGGACAGGGAGAAGCAGCAGGGTCCACTCCACGTACCACATACTTTTTCTAGACACTGAATTACCAGTAGTCAACAGCACCTCCCATTAGGTCCATAGTCAAAGGCATAATTCCCTGCCCAGTGTGAACTTAGGTAATGCTTTCTTTGTTGGCTCATATCAGTGCATTTGAAGTCACCGCCAGACCAGACCCAGTGGCATTGCCATTCCCTATAGAAGCCACAAGGTCACTTCTGTTCAACTGGTATGTTCTGTTTAGAAAGAGAGAGGGGAAATCACTTCCTTATCCATTCTTAAAAACATGGTAATGTAAGTATGAGTAATAGAATCTAATCAAGTAATTTCCTCATCCAGGCCACTTAATAATTAGATTTCTGTATGTCCAAGAGGAAGATTTGTCTTACAAACCAGTAGATAAGTCATATTCAAATACTTTATTTTCTCCGAATTGTCTCACTAGTGGTGACATCTTGAGCTTGAACAGCTGTCTACATGCCCAAAGTGGTCCCACTGACCTTCCCTTGTTGGATGTCTGACCTAACGTTTCTGTGGTTATGTAGATCAGATAAAGTCTTATCATGACAAATAATAAGATGTTTTCTGAAATGCAGAAGTCCAGTCTTTCTTGGGTCAAAAAGAAGTTGGCTATGGCTCTGTCTTCTCCGCCGGGGAAACTTCCCACAGACAGGGAACAGATGGGCTTAGATCGAGGCACCATCTGCTTTTCAGTTGTAACTACATCAGATCCAGGGGTGGGTTGGATTTTACCATAGCATTGGCTATCCCCCTTGACTACCAGGGAATCCTAAATCATGTGTTTGTTGGAATGTGAAACTTGTGTTGGGTTTCTTTGGATGGGCAACAGCTCTTCTGAGACAGGAGAAGAAAAGGAAGCCAGGCTGTGCACAAACCATTTCTGTGTGCCCACTTCCATGCTGAAGTGTCCACCACAGATGCGGTCAAAGAGGAAGAAACCTGCTGATCTTTTCTTGTGATTCCTTGATTCCATTTCAGTTCAGTTGGTCCAACTTTTCTAACAAGTTGATTGAAATAATAATGACCTCTGGCAACAATAATATTACTCAGCATTTATTGAATGCTTGCAACATTCCAGCCATGATGTTAAGAATTTTGCATGAATTATTTAGTTTCAGGACAACCATATAAGATAGATACCATTATTTTCCCCCATTTTGCAAACAAGGAAAACTGTAGTCCTAATGAGGTTTAAAATACTCACTTCAGGTCACACAACTCAGATATGGATCCAGGCTATCCGATTTTGCTTTGTAACCATGGTTAATCACAGCATCCACCAACTTATTTACATTAGGGGAGAGCAGGAGTTAGTGGCTGGCAGACTTCTCCCAATCCTGTTCTATAAGTTGGAGAAGAGAACTACAGAAACTGAAAGATAACTAGTGTTTTTCAGTCCCTTTATCACCTCAAGGGAATGTATCTCTCCTGTGTTTCAGTGTTCTCAACCCCCATGCCATTAGGTGATCTCCTGGACTCTTAGTTGCAACTCTGCTCCTTATTTATCTGAGCCCTGGGAGAGGCAAGTGAAAACATGGTTAAATTTTAGCTTTCTGCCTTGAAGCCACAGCTCATAAAGTTGGTGTCAGTGTCTACACACCGCAGTGAGAGTTGGTCCTTCTCATTATCAGTGACATTGTTCCTCCAACAACAGAGAGGATTTTTAGCAGGATGGTCTGGGAACATCTTTGTCTTGAGCCCTGATTGCCTTCTAAGGGCACATCAAGTGAACAGAATGCAAGAAGGACATCCCAAGACTGGCAGTCATTTGTACTGTTGTCTGGGTACACAGGATTCTCCAGAATACTCCCTGAACATCAAGCCAGCCTATGTCAGCCATGGGGAAGGAGCCTGTGTGCCCAGCTAAGCTAATTGGCAAGAGAGATTTTGAACCTCTTAGTTAAAAGTCCCTTGTAATCATTTGGTAATTATTTTAATGGACTGTCATTAAAGTGTGAAGTTGGAAATACTGTAATATGAAGCTTTGGTCTGGCTTCGTTAGTTACACTAGATCTTAAGTAATAAAATGAAGGTCAGAGTTTAAGCCCCACACAAGCCTGTTGGCTTTGTTCATTTATACACACAGTCCCAGACTGTACCCCTACCCACAGGCATCCAGCCATTAGCCCTTTATACCGTTCACAAGCAGGATCAGGCTGGGGATGCTAGTTGACCCAGTGTAGCCCTTCACCACTAATGGGAAATCACCTTCTGTTCCAGGAGCATATCCTGTGATACTGGGTCAGTTTGGTAATTGGACACAGTAAAGACATACAGTTAAGGAAGTGGTCCCAACCTGGGAATGCTGCCATGGCTTTCAACTGGGTGCCCAAAGCTATATTACAGGGTGGCCATCTGGGCACCTTCTCAGGAGTGCCAATCTACCAAGAGCACTAAAACAGCACTATAATAAATGGGAAAGATTGTGCCACTTAACTCTGGCTTCCACATGATAGAACTGAAGACAAAGAGATTGATCCCCTCCACCTGAAGCAAACAGCCACCTAAAGTGGAATAAAAAGGATGTTTCTGCCTTTTGCTACTGCTGTCCTCTTTCGATTACATGTACTCTGTAAGTATTCATATGTCCCACCAGCTGAAATTTTAAATTTGCACAGAGCATTGTATATATCAACATTGAATAAAATGTGTTTCATTATCTAAATGTTAAATACTAAAATTTTGAATTCACCAACAAGAAGTTGCCTACTTTAGGGTAGTTCTTGCTACGAAAGAAACTCAAAAGAGGTAACAATTACAGAAAAATGGGGGAAGATTTTTCAGAATATTTTTCAGAGCGTTGGCTCTGCTTACACCAGTGAAATGAATAAGTAAGGGGCTTAATATATATATATATACATATTTTTAATTAATAGAAGATTAGTTTTCTCCTCCCTTCTCCACTAAATAAATGTTGAATAAATATTTAAAAACATGGGTTTGAAGAGGCGCCAGATGATGAGCCTGCTTAGACAGCCTGTGTCTGCAGCCGATTCTGTGTTTGGAAGTGCTGGTTGCTTGCCCATGATTGGCTTGCAGTTCCACTGTTTGACGTTATCTGGCCATTGTGGTGCCCACCAGCTCCCAAGACTGTTTGGGGAGAGAATAACAAGAAAATGACAGAAAGGCAAGAATGCAAATATCTTGATAACTTGATAACTTTAATCAGCCTGGCATCTTTCAGAGATACAGTATTGTGCAATAAGCTTAGCTCTAACTCTGGCATGAAAATCCCTACCCTATTGTGGTTTTCCTCAGAAAGGCTTGGCTCAGGATACTAATAAATACTTTGAGGCAAGAAGCAGGTTTCTCACCACACCAACCTTGAAGTGAAGAGTTCCACCATCTTGCAAAGAGTTGGGGAAATTTTGAAATTCCAGAGTCCTCCAGAAAAGTTAAATTCTCTAATATTTGCAGTTTATTTTTAGGGGATAAGTCATTGTCCTCATTTTCTCAAACAAGCCTGAAGAGGAAGAGGCCACTGTTGGTGGACAAGCCAGTTGTCAGCCAGTCTCTGCATGAGATTTTGAGAACTCCCACAGAGCGTACCAACAGGGTTTAGTGGGGAAGGTTGAGGTGGGGGTGTCACTGAGAAATGGGATAGGAAGAAAGGGAAGAAAAAGATCTTGAGCAATCTTCAAGACAGTGGGCATGCTGAGCCTCCAGACCCCTCCTCTTCTCTTGCTGCTGAAAGCAACCAGAGTTAGAGTAATGAGCTCTGTCTTGGATTGGATTCATACAAATGGGGTTGAAGTCCAGTTTCAGTCATGGACTGGCTCTGTGATCTTGGGCTTATAGTCTCTCTGCCTTAGTCTTCTTGTCTGAAAAGTGGGGATGACAATAGTTTCTATTTTGTGGTGTAGTTGAGAGATTAAGCTTTAAAATAGTTCTAGGCCCATGTTCAATATTCAGTAAATGTCAGCAATCATAATTATCACCATCATCCTCTGTCTCTTCATCACCATCCTCATCATCATTGTCTCTGTCATCATCATATCACATTCACTATATCACCACCACTGTCATCATCATCACCACATGGTCAAATTGTTATCACACTGTTCAGTTTCACCATCGCCATCATTCGTGTTCATCACCATCACCACCAGCATCACTGTCCTCATCATCATCGTTACATCATCATCACCATCTTTATCATCATTATCATCACCATCATCATCACCATCACCATCATCACCACCACCATCCTCCATCATTGTCACATAATCAAATCATTATCTCTATCACCATCACCCTCATCCTCATCATTATCGTTATTACTTATCACTATCACCACCAACCTGACAGTCAATATTATCATCACAATCACTAGTATCATGATCATCATTATTGTCCCCATCATCATCACATCATAATCACTGTTATCACCATCATCATCATCACCATTACAACTATCATCACCACCATCAAAAACACTTTTCATCATTATAGCATTCACCTACTGGAGTCAACAGAAATTCCTGTTAAAAGCAGACAGTCTGCATTTATGCATCCAAATAATAGCCCAGAATACAAGAGCCTCCCCAAACTGACCTTGCCTATTTCTGCAGCCTCATCTGTCTGCTTTCTTGCCCACAATCTACACTCCAGCAATAGTGAATAATTTGTCACTTTCAGCACAAACCATGTTAATTTATGATACCATGATTTTATTCATGCTGTTTTCTCCCTTATCTAGTCACTTATTTGCTTGGCTTCTCAGACATGATGTAACTATCTACTCCTCCCGAGAGTCTTGCCANAGTTTAAGCCCCACACAAGCCTGTTGGCTTTGTTCATTTATACACACAGTCCCAGACTGTACCCCTACCCACAGGCATCCAGCCATTAGCCCTTTATACCGTTCACAAGCAGGATCAGGCTGGGGATGCTAGTTGACCCAGTGTAGCCCTTCACCACTAATGGGAAATCACCTTCTGTTCCAGGAGCATATCCTGTGATACTGGGTCAGTTTGGTAATTGGACACAGTAAAGACATACAGTTAAGGAAGTGGTCCCAACCTGGGAATGCTGCCATGGCTTTCAACTGGGTGCCCAAAGCTATATTACAGGGTGGCCATCTGGGCATCTTCTCAGGAGTGCCAATCTACCAAGAGCACTAAAACAGCACTATAATAAATGGGAAAGATTGTGCCACTTAACTCTGGCTTCCACATGATAGAACTGAAGACAAAGAGATTGATCCCCTCCACCTGAAGCAAACAGCCACCTAAAGTGGAATAAAAAGGATGTTTCTGCCTTTTGCTACTGCTGTCCTCTTTCGATTACATGTACTCTGTAAGTATTCATATGTCCCACCAGCTGAAATTTTAAATTTGCACAGAGCATTGTATATATCAACATAATAAAATGTGTTTCATTATCTAAATGTTAAATACTAAAATTTTGAATTCACCAACAAGAAGTTGCCTACTTTAGGGTAGTTCTTGCTACGAAAGAAACTCAAAAGAGGTAACAATTACAGAAAAATGGGGGAAGATTTTTCAGAATATTTTTCAGAGCGTTGGCTCTGCTTACACCAGTGAAATGAATAAGTAAGGGGCTTAATATATATATATATACATATTTTTAATTAATAGAAGATTAGTTTTCTCCTCCCTTCTCCACTAAATAAATGTTGAATAAATATTTAAAAACATGGGTTTGAAGAGGCGCCAGATGATGAGCCTGCTTAGACAGCCTGTGTCTGCAGCCGATTCTGTGTTTGGAAGTGCTGGTTGCTTGCCCATGATTGGCTTGCAGTTCCACTGTTTGACGTTATCTGGCCATTGTGGTGCCCACCAGCTCCCAAGACTGTTTGGGGAGAGAATAACAAGAAAATGACAGAAAGGCAAGAATGCAAATATCTTGATAACTTGATAACTTTAATCAGCCTGGTATCTTTCAGAGATACAGTATTGTGCAATAAGCTTAGCTCTAACTCTGGCATGAAAATCCCTACCCTATTGTGGTTTTCCTCAGAAAGGCTTGGCTCAGGATACTAATAAATACTTTGAGGCAAGAAGCAGGTTTCTCACCACACCAACCTTGAAGTGAAGAGTTCCACCATCTTGCAAAGAGTTGGGGAAATTTTGAAATTCCAGAGTCCTCCAGAAAAGTTAAATTCTCTAATATTTGCAGTTTATTTTTAGGGGATAAGTCATTGTCCTCATTTTCTCAAACAAGCCTGAAGAGGAAGAGGCCACTGTTGGTGGACAAGCCAGTTGTCAGCCAGTCTCTGCATGAGATTTTGAGAACTCCCACAGAGCGTACCAACAGGGTTTAGTGGGGAAGGTTGAGGTGGGGGTGTCACTGAGAAATGGGATAGGAAGAAAGGGAAGAAAAAGATCTTGAGCAATCTTCAAGACAGTGGGCATGCTGAGCCTCCAGACCCCTCCTCTTCTCTTGCTGCTGAAAGCAACCGGAGTTAGAGTAATGAGCTCTGTCTTGGATTGGATTCATACAAATGGGGTTGAAGTCCAGTTTCAGTCATGGACTGGCTCTGTGATCTTGGGCTTATAGTCTCTCTGCCTTAGTCTTCTTGTCTGAAAAGTGGGGATGACAATAGTTTCTATTTTGTGGTGTAGTTGAGAGATTAAGCTTTAAAATAGTTCTAGGCCCATGTTCAATATTCAGTAAATGTCAGCAATCATAATTATCACCATCATCCTCTGTCTCTTCATCACCATCCTCATCATCATTGTCTCTGTCATCATCATATCACATTCACTATATCACCACCACTGTCATCATCATCACCACATGGTCAAATTGTTATCACACTGTTCAGTTTCACCATCGCCATCATTCGTGTTCATCACCATCACCACCAGCATCACTGTCCTCATCATCATCGTTACATCATCATCACCATCTTTATCATCATTATCATCACCATCATCATCACCATCACCATCATCACCACCACCATCCTCCATCATTGTCACATAATCAAATCATTATCTCTATCACCATCACCCTCATCATTATCGTTATTACTTATCACTATCACCACCAACCTGACAGTCAATATTATCGTCACAATCACTAGTATCATGATCATCATTATTGTCCCCATCATCATCACATCATAATCACTGTTATCACCATCATCATCATCACCATTACAACTATCATCACCACCATCAAAAACACTTTTCATCATTATAGCATTCACCTACTGGAGTTAACAGAAATTCCTGTTCAAGGCAGACAGTCTGCATTTATGCATCCAAATAATAGCCCAGAATACAAGAGCCTCCCCAAACTGACCTTGCCTATTTCTGCAGCCTCATCTGTCTGCTTTCTTGCCCACAATCTACACTCCAGCAATAGTGAATAATTTGTCACTTTCAGCACAAACCATGTTAATTTATGATACCATGATTTTATTCATGCTGTTTTCTCCCTTATCTAGTCACTTATTTGCTTGGCTTCTCAGACATGATGTAACTATCTACTCCTCCCGAGAGCCTTGCCATATCATTCCCCTCACTCTCTAAAATGTAGGTTAGGTGTCCTTCCTCTAAGCTCACATATAATCTTGTGAATAGCTCTGTGTTTAGCTTTAATACCAAATGCTCTGCTTATATATTTAGCAGACATGTTGGTGCTCCATCAGATCAACCTGAGTCCTCTATACTCGTTTGTGGCTTTTGGAGCTGTGCTTCTCACGGATCACCCCTGTGACCTTCTAAGATCTTGGGCTGCTGGAGCTACTTCACCAGGGTTCACTGAGTGGCAAGTACCTGGTAATTTGCATTCCCTGGGATGGGGAACAGCCACCAATGACTGGTTGATACAGTAATATGAAAGCCCAGCTCCGTTGTTTGAAGGCAAGACAAAGTCTGAGGAGCAACTTATACTCCAGAGTTATGTGCAAGATCAAGTTGAGGCTAGGCATTACGTCTTTCCTTGGTTTCTTCTCCTTCCTTGTCCTATTCCTCTACTACCTTATCAGACTACCATTGTTTATGGATTCTCACTTGAGGGTCTGTTTTTAGCAAACACAGCCAAGATCCAGGAACCCTTCCCTTTGGGCTGGTGGATACTAGCTGAGCACAGATGGCTCTTTCACAGTAAATGTCATGTTTAAATGAATGGTTGGAATGGCTGCCAGGCAGGTGGAGAATTTTCCATCCTCAGTTCCTGGAGTCCACTGGGAGTGGAGACCATGTAATGAAGACTGGGGGCTTTGAAGTCACACAACAATAAATTTGAGTGATTGCTGACTCTGCTGATAAGGTATGTTTCTTATTCTCTCCAGACCCCAGTTTCCTCTGTAGTAAAATGGAGACTCTATAGGGCCAACCTCTGTATGTGGGTTATTGGGAGGGTGAAATGAACTAATGCATTTACACATGGAACCTAGGGCCTGGCCCATAGAAAGAGCTCATTCATTCATTCATTCATTCAGGCATTCATTCAAGAAACATTCTAGAAACAGTGTCAGGCACTGATGTAAGCCAAGGGATACAGAAGTGAACAGAACTGTCCCAAATCTCTGTCCTGAGTGCCATCCAGATGTTGTTGGTGTTTTCATCAGCACAGACTCTAGGCTTGAGGTGTGGGATGCCTGGGTGTAGGGCTCTTAAAGTTTACAAATGGGTTCAGTCTTTCAGTCACCAGGTAGTTAGTGCCTATCTCCGAATAAACTGGAATGTAGGTAGAAAAATGGTGCCTGTTATCTCGGATTTCTACACGAGCAAAGCCCTAACAGACAGGAGTCATAGGTCCTCATCTGAGCCCTGTTGTTGGGAACCTTGAGATTGAGCATGAAGCTGTGGGAAAAGCCTGGCCCAACAGTCCAGGGATAGGAGTTTCAGAACAAGCCAGGTGGAGTGACTGCAGAAAAGTTATTTAACTGCCCAGGGCCTTAATTTGCTGATCAAAGAAATGAGCAGTTGGACCTGACCTGAGATCACCATTCTGACTATTGACAGGTTTCATTTAGTTGGCTCAGTGCTTACAATTGTTGAATTCAATCATTCATTCATTCAGTACTTAGTGAGCATGTACTATGTGCAGCCCTATTCTAGGAACTTGGAATACATCAGAGGATGAGATAGGCAGAGCCCCCTGTCCTCATGGAGCTTATTTTCTAAGGAAGGAGGCAGACAGTAAAATAAACATAATAAGTAAATTGTTTATTATGCTAGAAACTAATCCATATGGTGAAAAAAGAAATAGGGGAGCAGGATTTGGACAGTGAGGAGGGGAGGTTCAAGAGAGGCATGTTGCAGGGTGAGGGCAGGTTCAAAGAGGGTGATACTTGAGCAAAAGTGAAGAGAGTGAGGGAGGGAGTCATGTGGCTGGCTGGGGAGAGAATGGCCAGCCAGTGCAAGGGCCCTGAGGTACAGCCACCCAGGTTTATTCATGTAACAACCGGAAAGCCAGTGTGCCTGGAACAGAATCAGCAAAGGAGAGAGTTGAGGGTGAAGCCAGTGTTGCTACATTAGTTTCCATTACTCAGAATCAGGAGATTTTACCTAAAGTCCAGATTTGCAGCTTCTCTCTTAGAAAATTGGAAGCTCTGACCGCATTGAGCATATATTCTCATGTAGGGTTGGCCAGGACAGACACAGGTCGCCCACCTGAGATGGGCCTCCACTGTCCAGCAAGCCACAGACCCCGCCTCATCCACTTTTCTTATTCCTATACTTTGTGGGCCCCTGCGGCAGTTGAGACTACGGTGCCTGGCGGCAGCCGGTGACAACACCAAGGTGCCCAAATTTGTCATCGCTCACTGAGTCCGCCCCTTCCTTCACTGCCGTTATTTCCCTCAGCCCTAACTCTGTGCTTATTCTTGTGTAAGCTAAACAAAGACTTCTTCTGGATAAGACTTTGAAAAGGAAGTCCATATAGATATAGAGAAATGATCATTCCCAATTCTGCAAATGAGGCTCTTTCTTTGGAAAGAATTAATGGACTTTACGGGGTTTGTGCATGTGCTTGGGGAAAAGGGCTGCAAGGGAGCAAGGAAATATTTTTCCTCTTCCACTCAGACTTGTCTCCTGTCCTGGCAGCAGGGCTTCAGGGAGATTTTATTTACTTTTTCGCCACCAGTGAACTTATTCACAAAACCCCAAACTGTGTTGTGATCACACCACCTCATACGCATTCAGATGGCTACTGTCACAAAACCAAAATAAAACAAAAAACCGGAAAATAGCAAGTGTTGGCGAGCATGTGGAGAAATGGGAACCCTCCTCATGTATTGTTGATGAGAAAGTAAAATGGTGCAGCTGCTGTGGAAAACAGTATGAAGATTCCTCAGAAAATTAAACATAGAATCACCATACGATCCAACAATTTCACTACTGGATATTTACCCAAAAACAGTGAAAGCTGGGACTTGAACAGATAATTGTACACCTATGTTCACAATAGCCAAAAGGTGGAAGTAAACCAAATGTCCATATGTGGATGAACAGGTAGACAAAGTGTGATGTATACATGCAATGGAATATAACTGTATGCTTCCACTTATATGAGGTGCCTGTAAGAGTCAAATTCATAGAGACAGAAGGTAAAATGGTGGTTGCTAGGGCTTGGGAGGGAGGGGGAATGAGGAGTTGGTGTTTAATGAGTACAGAGTTTCAGTTTGGTCAGATGAAAATGTTCTCAAAATGGGTGGTGGTGATAGTTGTATAACGATCTGGATATGAATGTGAGTATGTGTAATGGCTTTGAACTGTATACTGGAAAGTGGTTAAAGTGGTAAACATTGTATTATGTATATTTTTCCACCACAGAAAAATGAAAATTAAATTTTAAAAATTCAAATATACCTAATATGTATTATATATCTATAGAGAGCGATGGAGAAAGAGAATGATTCATTCCTCTCAGAGAACTTGGCCCTTCTCCCCCAGCTGGGTTTGCTTTCTTCTGTCTTATGTGAGGAAAAGCAAAAAAAAAAAAAAAAAAAAAAAAAAAAAAAAAGCTTACTTAGAGATGGGAATGGTCTGCAAACCCCAGGAAGCAGTTCAGCTCATGACCCCAAAAAATGGGTGTGTCAGGGAGCCCCCATGGGGGTTCAGACCTAGCCAGCCAGAACGTGCCTGTACTGCAGACCCCCAGCAATTCTGAGTGTCCCTGTGGGGTGTAGTGTGCATGGCGCTATATGTGTGTTCTCTTTCTTTCTGATCACAACTTCCTACTTGTATTTTTATTTTATCTCTGCTTCAGTGCTTTACACTTATTTTTGTTTACCACTGTTTTATTGTATCTGTGTTTATTGTGAGTCTTCATAAATCCCCAGTGGAGAGAAGGAAGTAGTGAAGGGCTGATGTCTTCATGGATGAATTGTGGTTGGCTTTAAGGACCTGTTTATGTCCCTTTCCACCTCCTTCTCTGGCCCCCCTCTCGCATCATGTTCCCACTTTTTTTTGCCTCTCTCTGCAATTTTCCTAGGTGGTTCTTCTCTGCACCCCCACTTTTATTGTCTACACTTCTCTGTCCCACTCTGTACCCCAGAAGGCCAGCCTATAAGGACCATATCTTCTGGGCTTCCATGCCTCTGGGGAGGGACAAGAGAGAGGTCAGAGTATTTCTTTCCTGCTCACTCTTGGCTTTCCAGACTCTGGCAGCAGCTGCTTCCCTCCACCCTCTATGAGAACCCACCTGCTGAGCAGCCCATCCCCACTCTACCAGGCTGCTGCAACAAGATTCCCTCCTCTTGCCCTTTCAGCCACTTCAAGGGAACAGCTTCCTGTGTTGCTAGGCGCTGGATGCCTGACTTTCTCTGTCCATTTTCTTAGCCCTGCCTGTATTACTGTAAGTAAGCACTTCCATCAAACTCTGCAGTTAAAAAAGAGTTCTCTCTGGTTAAACCCTTTTGAGCGACCTTATGTTCCTATGCAGACCCTGACAGATGCACCAAGCATCCCCACTATTCTGGACTTAACCCTCTCTCAAGGGGTCCCACTGGTGGTCTGCAGAAATAGACCAGGGAACCCCTAGACCACCTGCAGCAGCACCTGGTGCTGATTAAAAATACAGATCCCTGGACCTCCACCCAGACCTGCTAAATAGATCTTCTGGAAGTGGGGCTGCGGGACCCTCATTTTGTATGCATTTCCCAGATGACTCTGGTATACTTTAAAGCACACAGTGATGTAGAAACCTGCATGATTCTTTGTTAATATGTTTAATACAAGATCTAGCATCAGATCTCATAACTGTATTTGAAGTAGTGACAAATATGCATGTGGTCTCTGCAGTGCTCGTCATGTGATATGAAAGGTCTGTGATTTCCATTGGGGACTTATTCCCAGGTCTTGCCAATACTACTGTGGCTTATTGCCTATATTCTTAGTGGAAGGAAATGCTGAATTCCACTCAGAGGCTTAATGAAAACAGAGATGCAATTTGTTCCCATCCACATAAACAAACTCCTCAGTTGTTCTGAGCCCTCCCTGGTGGGGTAGGGGGTTCAGGGACTCCTGGTTAAGAGCCCCCGTCTCACAGGAGACCTCCATAGAAGGGGATTTGAGACCTGGCATAGGTTAGAAAAGTAGATAGTGCTTATATAAAGGACAGTTCCTTAAATAAAGAGGCATATCTTCCTGAGATGCTGTGTGGCGTGATGGCTAGGAGTATGGACTCAGGAGGCAGGTCCCCTAGGTTTAAATCCTGCTTTCACCACCTACTAGCTGTGTGACCTGAGCCAAGTTACTGAGCTGGATTCCCACCTGTGAGGCTGGATTAAATCCAGTGTCCCATTCTGTACCATTGTGCAGTTCAACAGAGAATGTGTGAGCTTCCTGTAAGGACCACATGGGCATGAGCCCAGCTACATAAACCTGTCCCCAGAACTTTCCTTTAATGAATATGGAGGGGAAGTGCCAGTTATCACCCCCACTTTTTTGAGAAGCTAACAACCAACAGAAATAAATGATGAATCATGAGACACTATGGACTCTGGGAAACAAACTGAGGGTCTTAGAGGGGAGGGGGTGGGGGGTTGGGTTAGCTTGGTGATAGGTATTAAGGAGGGCACATATTGCAATGAACACTGAGTGTTATACACAAACAATGAATCATGGAACACTACATCAAAAACTAATGATGTACTGTGTGGTGACTAACATAACATAATAAAAAAAAGGAAAGAAAGAAAAAAATGACTTCCTTAGGGACTTAGGAACCAATATCTCAGAGTGGACACCATGGGAGAGGAATTTGGGGTAAGGAAGAAAGAGAGAGAGAAGGAGGAGAACACACAGGGAAAAATTGTTCTTCTCCCACCAAAATATTTCTCCTGAGATGGTAAATGTCTCGTTCCCAAGAACTCATTTCCTTTAGCATTTGAGTTCCTGCAAGAGAAACCCCTTCAGTTGACAGTGGTTTCAAAGAACTTCACAGCGCCAACTGACAAAACAACCATGGGGGTGAGACTAAGGGATAGAGTCCCTGTTTTGTGTTGGTCTCAACCTACAGTTAGTGATGCTATCTTCTAGGGGTGCCTGGGGCACACACCTGGGCCCCAGCTACTTGTGGCGAGCTCTCACAGACATCTCCCTGACAGGAGCCAATGTTGTGGCTGAATTGGCCTTTGTGGTTCTTTTTATGAATGCAAGGCATCCCTTGGCAACAACCATCAGGGAACTCTGGAAAACTAAGATTTATTACTTATAGGCTCTGGAGGGTACACGATACAGCAGAGCCACACAGTGGGGGGCATGGTGAACGAGTGCAGATCTGGGGCTCTGTCTTCTTTGGGGTCGAGGTTAGAATGCCTAGGGTTTCATAGGCTTGCTCTTTATTGGTGGATTTAAAACGTAAAAGTAGAAATTAGGGCGAGGGAAGGGAGAAGCAGGGTCACTCATACGTTCAGTCATCTAGGTCATCCAGGGCTTTCTACAATGGGAACCTCATGGTGGGGCAGCCCAGCTCCTTGCCTAGTTGTGTAGCTGGCAATGTGTTTATCTGAGATGGATGTCTTTGAATTACATGCCCTTACACTAGTCCCTCTGGATTTTTGGAAAACTTTTGTTTCTGAGAGTGGCCCATCTTGATTGCAGACTGCATTTCATTCTTTCCACAATCTTCTTTAACCCCCTTCCTTCTTGTTTTAATTTGGGCTCTCCCAGAAGCAGACTCTGAGACAATGGCTGGAATGCAAGTGGTTCCCTGGGGTGGAAAGAAACATCAGTAGTGCAGTAGAAAGTGGGGCAGAGAAGGGAGGATTGCTAATAAAAAATGGGTGGTCAAGTTTGCAACAGTGTGGACACCTAAAGCTTAGTCATCTGGGGAACCCAGGGAGACTGTGCCAGTTACTCCACCCAGAGGGCAAGGGAGCTGGGGTACTGATACACCAACTCCCATCGGTCATGGTGGGAGGGCTCCCAGGAGGCAGTTATGCCCTAGCACTTCTTGACTGCTTTGTGTAAGGTTAAATCAAAAGTCTTGAAACAAATTGTAGCAGACAAAAGACGCTCTAGATTAATAAAGCCTGAAGAATATGGTAGGACGAGAGGGCCCACATAGTCATCTGCTACGTTCCTCTTCCCTGCAACTCCCCTCCCCCAAATCCTCTTATGCAGAACTCTAGTCTGACTGTGAAGCTGAGAGCTTTTCTCTCTAGTCCCCAGAGAGGGTGGGTGTTTCCAGGAGAATGTTTTCTGTAGTGGTATTAGAACACAAAAGTGACCATGTACGTCAGTCCCACCAAGGCATTTTGGGGCCATTAGAGAACAAGCCTGTAATGGGAGAAAATGATTTTAAAAGAAATACCATTACCCCCCCCATGTTTAATCATATATTATCACTTGAAACTATGAAAAAGACAAAGAGAGGAAAAGGAAATCTTTTTCTGTTTAGTATTCAGACCATATTCCCTGGGAGATTTAGAACAATTTCCACCAAGGCCAGAGTTCTATAGATCTTCCCTAGGAATTGCTTGTCCAGCACCACCTTCATTGAAATTGAAGACAGAGCGACATGAGTGCAGATGATGTAGTAAAAGGAAATTGTCTGTGAAAACTGCTGACTGTAGATGCCACATAAAACAGCGGGGTTAATGTCGCGCTGTTTAGAGACATTTGCCCTCACAATTCAGAAGCCCTTATGTATATTGACATTTCAGCTAGAGCCTGTTCACCTCCATTAAGCCACAGGCCGCGATAATTTCCTGTTACTTTAGGTGCTTTCCAGTTTAACCACCATGGCCAACGTTTCTCTACTTTTATTAGTCCCAATCAACATTTGAAACCACCTGATGAGATGGTATTTATCTTCCAAAATCCCAGTTCAGCGGCCGCTTCCTCTGTGGAGGCTTCTCTGGCCTCCTTTCACTAGCCTTGCCCAGCAGAATGAACCATCTATGTCCAGAATCAGATAGGGAGGGGCACCTGGGTGGCTCAGTTGGTTAAGCATCCAACTCTTGATTTCAGATCAGGTCATGATCTCAGAGTCACGGCATCAAGCCCTGTGTAGGGCTTCACGATCAGCATGGAGTCTGCTTCTCCCTCTCCCTCTGCTCCTCCTGTCCACTTACACTCACTCTCAAATAAATGAATAAGTAAAATCTTAAAAAAAAAACGAATCAGGGAGGCATGTGGTTGCAAGTATGGAAACCTGCCTAATGGCCTTTGAGGCAAATGGGGATTCATTTTTCATTTTCTCACATAAGAAGTACAGAGGAAGATGGTTTCTGGCATTAGAGAAGCTGGTGAATGGCATCCTTAGGGCTCTGCCATCCCTTTCACGTTGGTGTATATCTCTTGCTTTTTATCTCATGGTCATACGATGGCTGCTGCCACTCTAGACATTACATTCAAGTACAAAGCCAGAAAAAAGGGTCACTTTAGTCACATCTGTCCCTTATTCTCATTGACCCAAACTGCGTCATATGATCATGGCTAGTTCCAGGGAGCCTAGAAAAGCTAAGAATATTGTCAGTTGGAACTTGGAAGTTACTTCTCGAGACCATGGTGTGATTGGTCTTGTGTTGAAGGCTAAGTGAGGCAAGGAGAGTCACTCAAGGTCACAATGTGGGATTTGTTGCAAGGTCCTTGACCCCATCCTGGGCTTCCTCCAAGGCTCCAGGCTGCCTCTCCTTCTGCAGCTGCTGTGCTAGTCAGTGCTACGCAGGCATTTCCCTTGATGGCTTCCAAAGGTGACACCATACTCTGTGGGCACCGCCCTGCTTGGACACTTCCATTTCATATAAACAGGGCTCTCATTCTGTGCAAGCCTGCCCTGAGATGGGTATGAATGTGAGGAGAGCAGAGCTGCTGCCCTCTTCAAGAGAAGAGAAGCCAGGTAAATGAACCTAAAACAGGGTTCACGGTCCAGGCAGCATAAAACCAGTGCCCAAGTACAGATGCCCACCACAAGGGCCCCGGTGAGTTCCCAGGAAAGTGAGGACCCTGCCATCATGAGCTTGGAGTTGAACCTGAAACGGACCCCTCCTCTCCTCTCCCTGCACCACCCCCCTCATCATTTCCGGAAAGCATCCTACATATGCTTGTTCTGGTGGTTGTAGCCAGCCCACAGGCTCAGGTTCCAGGGGGCGTTGCCACACATCTGCTGCCCCGGGGTATTGGCTCACCTCAAACATTTTTGAGGGTTTAAGTCTGTTTTGTATTTTTTAGTGCACCTTATAAAAATAATAATATTAAAAGAGAACATCACTCAATAGTTCCAGCAACTGGAAGTTGATCCTAGAAATGCAAAAGGGTGTACGTTTAAAGATGTTCATTGCAACAGGGTTGATAGTCCATTTATTTATAGAGGAAAACAGGAAGCTGCTACAAGTAAAGAGGTAACTAAGGTTTACTCCTGTTCATGCTGATCACACTAATACTTTTATGTAAATGGTATATTTGTATGTGAGTATGTAATCAAAATTAAGCTTTTAAAATAAAAACAAATAAGAAAGAGCATCAGTGACTCCAGCCAGCAGCCCCCAGAAGTGGATGGCTGGGATTCCAAAACCATCCCTCCCTTTGTGTAGTTCGAGAGGTCAACTTATTCTTAGGCCAACTGAAAATAGAAGGTGTCAATTGGACAGTAGTTTAGGAATGGCCTCTGTTGGGGGAGGCAGCTGGCCTTGGAGAGTCCTGGGGTCACATCCTAGGCCTGCCATTTGCCATCCATGTGTCCTTGGACAAGCTACCGTACTCTTGGAGGTATCTGGGAAATGGGGCCAGTAACTCCCTGCCTCCCCCAGGAGTTAGAGAAATTACATGGGGTGTCCTCATAAAGTACCTGGAATGTACCTGGCTTTCTTGACCCAACAAATAGTAGCAAATGTTAATAGTATTGTTATTAGTCATTACCACCAATCATATTATTATATCCTTTGGCCATAGGAATGGCTAACCTAATGCAAAAGTGCCTCACTCTAAAATATTCAGGCCAGTTATATTGATGGTACTATCAATATCATCAGGCTTTCTTTAAGGTTGAAGATTCTTCAAGGTTATATCTTCAAGATTGACTTTGTATGTTTGTTTTGTTCCTTTGTTCTACTTAGGTGGTTGTTTTTTTTTCTTTTTTTTTTAATGTTTTTTTTATTATATTATGTTAGTCACCATACTGTACATCCCTGGTTTCCGATGTAAAGTTCGATGATTCATTAGTTGCGTATAACACCCAGTGCACCATGCAATACGTGCCCTCCTTACTACCCATCACCAGTCTATCCCATTCCCCACCCCCTCCCCTCTGAAGTCTTCAGTTTGTTTCTCATAGTCCATAGTCTCTCATGTTTCATTCCCNTTCATTCCCCCTTCTGATTACCCCCCCTTTCTTTATCCCTTTCTTCCCCTACCGATCTTCCTAGTTCTTATGTTCCATAGATGAGAGAAATCATATGATAATTGTCTTTCTCTGCTTGACTTATTTCACTTAGCATTATTAGTAGTAGTAGACCCTCTTTTAGAGCATTTTTAGGTTCATGGCAAAATTGATCAGAAGGTACTGATTTCCTTATCCTTTCCATCCTCTACCTGTACAGCATCTCCCCCCATCAATACTTTGTTCTATTTTATTTGTTTTCCCAGTGGGAACCTGATTTCCAGTGGGTAACATGGCAGGAATTAGAGCAGAGTTTCTTCTAAGCAAAGTGTCAGGCCAGGAGGTGCTCTATTTGTGGAAAGGCGCCCCATTGCCTGGCAGGCCCCTCCAGGTCTCCAGAGGGGTGTCTGATCGAGGGTGGGCATCCCCGTCTCACACTCCCCTGTGCAGGGGAATTAATGTCATAGTAATCACCCTTGAAAGCACAGAGAGCCTGGAAGACCTCTTCACATCTCAACCCAATCTAAGTCTTGATTTGCAATATGTTAGATGGGGCTTCTTGCTTCACAACAGGATCAATACATAATATTGAAACATAGTCTTAAAGAGATGATTTACAGACTTGGCTTTTTCAGTGAGTTGAGTGTGGCAGCTATAGACAGCTTATTTAGATCTTGCTTAATTCACAAATGTGCAATTCTGTATTCCAATTACTGCATCTGGCTGTTCTTTCAAGATAATGATAGAGCCCACATATCATTGGATCAGCCAAGTCATACAGCAAAAGGGGTTGAGTCCATTGCAACTTGGGAATGTATATTCTCACTCATCTACAAGCTGTAAGTACAGCATTAATTTTTCCCACAAAAATCCACAAATAATTTTGTACAGATTATGAATAGACTAATCAATAAAAGTTATTTTTAAGGCTTCTCTGCATGCCAGACATCCCAGGCTCCTTGGAGATTAGAAACGTGTAAAACAGAATCCTTGCCCTACACCTACAAAATTCACACAAGACATACTAATTCAAGGTGGACAAACAGAAAATATAGACAGGAATTATAAAAACAGAGTCACACCAACAGAGGGACAAGCTATTTTGATTTATGGTCTTACAAACTCTTATATGCAAATATATTTATGTGAGCGTGTATGTGTGTATGTATCTGCTTATACAAGAGATAATACTCAAAAAGAGATTGTACATACTGTTTTCTAATATTTTTCATTTAGCAATGTATTGTAAATGCCTTTTCTTGCTGTTAACTGTGGACTTAAATAGCCTCTTTCGGCAGGATTTCATTGAATGATGAACCACAGTTTATATAACCAATCCCCTATTGTGTATTTTGTTAGGTTTTGATAATTTATTATAGTCAGCATTTTGGAATGAAAATCCCCGCTGCATATGTTTTTGTGAACTTGTCTGATATTTTCCACAGAATTAAGTGTTAAGACGCATTTCAGAATCTTACAGTCTGTTCAGAGAGCCCAAGCACATATGTGTGAAAAGGAAAACGAGTTCATAGCGTAGGGGAGAGATGGCTAAATTAGTGCACCAACCAAGAGTCAAAGGCCAGAGAGATCATTTCATGCTTGGGTTGCTACAGAAGGCTTCATGAAGGACAGCTACGAGTGACAAACTCCGCTCAAGTCATCTTAAGTGTAAAAGGCATACTATTGGGTCATGAAATTGGAAAGTCGACTTTGGCTTCAGACTGAGCTGGGTCCAGAGTTCATGTGGTGTCATTGAACACCTGTATGTATGTGTGTCTGTCTGTCTGTGTGAATGTGTGGGTTTGTATGTGTGTATGTGTGTGCATGTCCGTGTGTGGGTGTGTCTGTCTGTCTACCTGTCCCATCTCTTGGATGGTCTTCTTACTACATGAGCTGCATTCTTGGACAAGCGCTCTCTATATGGCAGCTGCTTCCAGAAGCTCCAGACTTGGGTGGTGTTTATGTCTCATAAGGAGAGAGCCCCTCTCTCCCAGCTTCTCTGTCAATCCCTCCTTGGCCCCTTGCAGACCTTTTGCCCACCCACCACTGTGTGACACAGAATGGGATGCCATGGTGGCTAGCCTGGGTCATGTGCCTGTGCCCTGTGCTGAGGGAGGTTGGAAATGTGTGACTGAAGGTTTGTCTGGTGGAGCAGTTTTCAAAGGAAAAGATGTTAAGAGATGAAAACATGAAAGTGATGTCACTTCTGAGGATGCTGGAACTTGAAGGATGAGCTGCTGTATGCACTCAATGCTTTGGGCTGCAAGTAACAGGAAAACTCCAAATCAGACCAGCCTGAATGCCCCGTTACAAAGTCCAGAGGCAGGCGTGCTCCAGCGCCACATGCCCAATGGCTTGGTGATGCCATTAAGTTACTCAGGGTCAACTTCATCTCATGTCTGATTTCCCTCAAGATGGCTGCCAGAGGCCATCAGGACTCCCAGTTTCCTTGTCCATAACTGGTGCCAGAGGTTGAGAAATGGCACCCACTGGCAAGGACTATAAGACCTTCCTGCCATCTCATTGGGTCAGCCCTGGTCATGTGTCCACCCTTGAACCAGCAGCCATCAATGTAAAATACTGCATACTGATGGGCCAGTCAGTGTCTACTCCTGGAGGAAAGGGTGGGGTCACCTTCCCAGGGGATATGGTGGATATTGGGATAAAACTGGGGTCCCATTAGGAAGGAGTGGAGGATAGATGCTAAGTGGTCAACCAACAATGGAATCCAAATAAGATTTTACTAATTAGAGAAGAAACTTGCAGTTAAATAGGTAGATAGGTGATTTATGGCCAGGGTTTTCCCTGGTAATAGCCAACAGGAAGCAAGATTGCAGAGCCTGTCCTGCAGGGAACAGCACAGTGAACAACCTCAGTTGAAGTATTCGTTTATTTATCCCTTCATTGCACATGTATTTATTGAGCACATGCTATGCACAGTGCCCAGTGCTGGAGATAAATAAGATAAAGTTCATATCCTCATGGACTTCTAGTAATGAAGACAGACAACAAACAAATATGTCAAAAAAAAATGAGGATAAGGTGGATAGAAAGAAATGGGAGGGAGAGGAGTCCAAGGTTCATTGCTTAGGTTGACATTGAACCTGGGACTTGAAGGACATGATGGAGTGAGCCAAGGTCATCTGAGGGAAGCATGATTTGGGCAGAGGGAACAGCAGGTGTGAAGGCCCTGAGGCAGGCATCCATAGTATGTTTGGTGGACGAGGGGGAGAATGGTAGATAATAAGGTCAGAGAGGAGGCATGAGACTGCAGAGGGCCTCCCAGGCATTACAGTCTTTGTACTTTGAGTAAGATGTTGCATCCATGATGCCAGAAGGTGTTATTGAAGCAGAGGTAGCCAGGCCTCACCATATGGCTCTGCCTTGACTCCAACTTTAACCCCTTCTTTCCTCTCTTCCAGGCCATGTACATGTTCTACGCGCTGGCCATTGTGTGCGATGACTTCTTTGTCCCCTCCTTGGAAAAGATCTGTGAGGTATGTGCCTTATATTCTCAGCATGTCCGGGGAGGCAGTACAGCTGTCTGCTCCAGCTCCCTTCACTGAGCTCCTGGGGAGCCCTCCATGCCACCTGTGCAGGAGCACCAGGCTTTAGAGTGCTTCTGAGCGACCAACAATATTAGCACAAAAGCTCCATCAGTCCATGTAGAACGTCAGGGTACTGACCCATAGTTGGGCTATCACCCATATGGCTGGCTCTGCCTGCTCAGTTTGGCAACTCGTAGTGCTATGTGTGTTCTGCTTCCCAGTTCTCTTTCCTCTTTTAAATCCTGCTTTCTCCCTCTATGTCCCCCATCCTCCCCTCGTCTGTTTCCTTCCACATCTGTGACCTCCCTCATGAGGTCCTCGCAGAGCGGGAGGTCTTCAGCCATACACCTCCATCACCCTGCCCCTCTGTACATGTGCAGAAATGCTCCAAGCAGAGGCCAGAGAAGTGAGACGATGAAAGAACTGGCCAGAGAACAGGAAAGGGAGTCTGTTAGCACTCAGCCTGGGAATGCCAGGTTGAAGACCAAGTGACAGCCCTTTCATCAGAAAATATTCAGCGTATTTAGAACACTTCCATTCCCTCGCCTCTTTCATCTCCGTCTGTTTTGAAATGTAGTTTCCTTTATCTGGAAGCTTTCCACTTCATTTTATTTTTAATTCAGAATCCTGTTTTCTGAAAGGCTCTCTCCCAGACACGCTTCCCATCTGGGACTCGTGTCCTCATGTAGTTCTCAGACTTGGTCATCCTTCCCCTTCCCTCTCCCCCCACCCACCTCCCCGAGTGTCTGATTCATTAGTTCTTGGAGGGCAGCGGAGGACCCAAGTTGCATTTCTGTGAAGTTACCAGGTGATGCTGAGGCTGTTGGTCCAGAAACCGCCCTTGGAGATCGCTCACTTAAGCAATTTCTTCTACATCCTGGAAGTTTGTTTGGTTTTTGTACTAAAATAGAATAGAGTAGAGTAGAGTAGAGTAGACTAGACTAGAATAGAATAGACTAGAATAGAATAGAGCCACAGGAGCCCTGGAGGGGCCCCGGGAGAGGTTCTTTTGTTGGGTGGAAGGAGAAGGAGAGCAATGTGGTGGCATCTGAGATGGACAGTGGGCACGTGTGGGAGCCCTTTGTCTCAAGCAATGTCACCTGAGCACAGGGTCACCTTCTGTAGCCTGAGAGGAGGCACTGAAGCACCTGTAACCGGGGTCATTTGTGATCTCTGAAATACCACCACTTGGTGCTCTGTTCATTATGCAAAGCAAACTACTCTCTTTCCCACACAACTGTTTTTTATAGCAAATATACGATCCTGCTCTAGACATGTATGTATTCTTATCAGGAGGTGTTCTACTCTACAGAGGAAATCCTTAACACCTATGAGCACACTCCCTTGGGAAGGACGTGGGATGAAATAGAGCATGGTCCTTGCCATCCATGGGCCATAGGGCACAGAGTGGCTCCGGGTGAGGCCCACAGGGAGCTGGAGGAAGTTCTGGGAGGGACACCTTGATTGGGCTGGGGGGGGCAAGGGAGGGGCTCATACAAGGGCACGATTGGAACAGCCCTGGGAGGCAATTTTCACATTTGAAGGCAACACATTTCAAGGAAGGATATTTGTGCAAAGACGAGTCTGAGCTCTGGAGAACTCAGGACTGGAATTGGCCTCTGGGGAACCCTGGGGAAGGTGAGGCTGGGGCATCAGTGTTTACCAGGGCTCAGGAGGGAGCTGGGAAGGCCCTTGACAACTATGTTCTCATAGATAGAGCCGTCCAGAGGCAGGAAGACCCTACCCCTCCCTAGCTGGTGGTTCAGAGCATCCAGCAAGATGTTGCCAGGGCCCAGGTGAATTAGGGATGAGAGAGGAGAGGATGTAAGGAAACATGGGGGAAGAAGCAAACTCAGTGGATGAGGAGAGAGAGAGGAGCTGGAGATGAGCTCAGGGTGTGGACTCTACACCTAATGCCCATCAGGGACCCAGAGCTGGAACAGACACAGCAGTCCCGGGCTCACGGCTCCTGGCAAGTCTTGACCCACCACCACTGAGTGTGAGCTCTGTGTTAGGTTACCTTCAGGGACTGGTTAGGTCACCTGCCCCAGGGGACTCACCTGCACCCCTCACAGCCTCCATCTTAGAGTCTTCTCACAACCGCATGTGAAGTTGGGCTGTTCAGTCCTAAATGAGGGATCCCCAGGACTCCAGATCAGTGTGCTCCATTAGGGCTCCCACTGCAGCCTGTTGCTGGTCAGTGGAGCCAGTGGCCTACGCCAAGGCCATGCTGCCCCTCCATGGCTGAGCAAGGAAGTGCAGCTGGGAAGAAGGACCGTGTAAGACTCGCATCTCCTGGCTGGGACCTAGCAGGGAACCGGCTAGTTACTGACAGCCGCAGCTTATGTTCTGGGTCGTGATTGAATGCAGAAAGGCTAAACAGGCTGACCAGCCTCAAATATATATATATTTGTCTCGTCTTCTTGCAGATCACCTTTTGGGTTAACAGACAGGGTAACGTGGAGGGTTCATTGGATAGGACATCTTGGCAGGGCTCCTCATCCCTTCCACTCAGTCTCAACCCCACCCCCCATCCTCCCAACCCCAGGGCTTCAAGACTGCATTAATGATGAGCAGTAGGTTTCAGGAGGGTGACCCTCCACCCCCAAAGCCACTGTAACCTCCTAGAATCAAGACTTGCAAACTGGTTACAAGGATCCTCATTTAGCCTGTGCTAGGCATGGCATTGAAAAAAATCAGGATGTTTTGCATAAAAATGTGGATTTGGGCATCTCTTAAGAAGTAAGGCTATTTGGGAACACTGAGGGAAGTGAGTGGCACACCATTTAGAAAGGAGGCGGGTGCCCATTGTGTCTCACACCAGACCACCCCACCACCCTCTGTCATCTGCACAACATCCAGGGTTTCTGGGTTAGGAATTCCTAGATCTTGTCAAGAGCCTTTAACTCACAGGGATACGCAGCCCTCTCCCTGCCCCTACCCCCGAGGAGGATGGCCAGAGGAGCGGTGTTCCAGCAGGGGAGGCCAAGTTGGGGGGTTGGGGGGTTATGGGAGGCCCTGAGCTTGGGACCTCAGGAGTCATGATCGCTTCTGTTCCCGGGGGAATCCCAGCTCACCTGTGCTTTGTCCTTGCTCCTCTGCAGCGCCTGCACCTCAGTGAAGACGTGGCCGGGGCCACGTTCATGGCAGCCGGCAGTTCGGCCCCAGAGCTGTTCACATCCGTCATAGGTAGGTGATGACTGGGGGACATCTCAGCCCTGCCCTCTCCTAAGGACAAGGGCTGTGGGGACAGATAGCCTTCCAGTGGGTTGGCTAATAGGAAATGAGACTCTCAAGACCCCAAGGATCAGAACACCATCTTCCCGCCCCTCTGTGGTTGCTGTTATTCTTTTGCTTAAGTGATGCTTTCACTTTGCATGAGTGTGTCCCAGTTCCTGAGCCAATACCGCATGAAGCAATAGCCCCAATGCAGATTTTAGAACTCTCTCCTGTCCTCGGCTGTTTCCTGTGGACCCTGACAACAGTCTAACTAACACTTGTGACAACTCCCCCATGCCCACATTGGAATGCAACTGGCCACAACAGCCAGGCTGACATTAGGTCTGTTTCAGGGGTCTTCATTACGAAGGGCGACGTGGGAGTCGGGACCATTGTGGGCTCCGCTGTGTTCAATATCCTGTGCATCATCGGTGTCTGCGGGCTCTTCGCTGGGCAGGTGAGGCCGGCAGCAGAACGCGGCATGGGGTCAGAGGGGATGGCGTGGATGTGGGGCGGGAGCGCCGTCAGCATGGGGGCCAGCGGTCTCAGGCAGCGGCGACATGGGATCTCACGCCCCAGGAGGCTGCCCAACTGGGACTGGAGACCGTCAGGCACCATTGTTTGGTCTCTGTGTTGATGGCGTGCAGAGCGCTGCGTTCACATCAATAATTAACCAACCCGAAGTGCAGGCTATGAATCTGAAGGTGTCAGGCTCATTTTGAACGTCAGGATCTGAACTGCAATGACCTAAAAAAATTTAAGGTATGGCTTTGCCTCACTGGCGATAAAGTAAATAAGAGAGAGAGGGAGGAAACGACAGGTGTTTTTTCTGCTAAAAAACATTTGCGGCTGTCACAGCGTAGGACAGTTTTGTGGCAGCCATCAAGCAATTTATTTACATGGTTACTTTAGCTTACTTTTGGGACCCTGAGGGGCTTTGCATGCCTGCATTTTGTCTATGGAGACTGTTCTACTTCCAGGGAGTGTCTTGGCGTCTGGTATCTGTTTTGGAAAGCCTTGGGAAGACACCCAGAAATCACCTAAGTGCAAGGCTCGCTGGTAGCCCGGGTGATGCTGAGGCACCCAAGGGTTGGCCAGCTCTGATGTCCTGATTCCCTCATAGGAACTTTGATCCTGAGCTTTGCCTGGACACCCAGGCATTGAATGTCTTCTAGGAAAAGCATCTTCTAGAAGCCCATTTAGAGCCCTCTGCTTGCATTATTGAGGAACCGGTGATCCTAACCAGCTCCCTCACTGTGGAGGACACAGCTAGAGGCGGCTGGCTGGTTTGAAGTCTGAAGAAAATGCCTTCAAACCTCCTTCCACATCCTTTTCTGGGCCCCTGTGCTGTCCACTCAGCTGGCCAGGGGTGCCCACCCTGCCTGCCTCTCTGATGCAGACTGGAGAGTCTCTGCAGGAGGCCTCTGGGACACCATTGCCATTCTCCACTGCCCATTTCTAACTGCCACCATTTCATGCCCATCAGTTTGTTCAGGTTGCCTGATGGGTTGGCTGCTTGTGGGTGACAGGCAGAGGGATACCTCAATCTCACCAGGAATGGGCTCCAGAGCCCACAAATATGTCCATACGTGATGACTGAGTTCTGTCCAACTGACATTTTCTTTTTTCTCATCCTTTTGATCCATTTTCTCTAGTCTTAAATTCTGTGGACCCAGAATATGGTGTTTTTTTAGAGCTCTTATAAATATAGTTAGTGCCCCCCCAAAACCCAAAAAACAAAAAAACGAGTCTCCACCTTTGCCTTCGGTGCCATTTGCGCGTGCGTGGATCTCATCTTGTTGGCCGTCATCTCGTTGCCCTGCGGAGATGAAGAGCCACATCCTGCAGAAGAGGCTGTTGCTGTTCACACTTTCTTAATTAGCGTTGTCACCATTAGCAGTATGATTATTGGCCTGGCTGTTATTCGTGTTGTCATTAGTTCATTAGTCATTTGTACCTGAGGCTTGATGGAAAGGCGAGCCCAAAGAGGGAGAAGGAACGTAAAGAAATGAAACAAGTGACCTGGAGGTATCTAGTAAATGCCAGGCAACTAATTACATATGAAGTGGCTTGCATTCATTTGTATTCATAATTTATTAGCAATGCGGTTAATCACTCGCTTGGTTAGAACACCTGCTTGAAAGGCAGATTGCTTCCCAAACTTCAGCACGTGCTGGTCTCAGTCACTTTCCTCCCTCTAGAAGGTCTTTGCAAGCTCATCTCGCAGAGAGAAGTAGCCTCCACGATGTTGTTAGAAGTTGCCCACGTGATGCTTCTGGGCGCCAGCACTTACTTCTGTTTTTTTCCTTGCCTTGTGCCCACTTGGAGATTGCTAAGGCAATCCACCTCTCTTCTTTCTGCAATTTGTAGAATCCCAGAGGATTCCCAGAGGAGGGAGCAAAATTATGTTTTGGAAAGAACATGGGTCCGGGAATCAGACTGGCCTGGGTTTGAATCTCTGCCCTTTGCTGGCGGTGAAATCTTGGAGAAGTGACTACCACTCCTCTGAGCCTGTTTTCAAATCTATGGAGCAGGTGCAGATAATCCCACCCACCACCTAGCATCACCATCAGGGTGAAAGAGAACATGTTCAGCATTAAGCAGGAGTCAGCCCACATGTAAATGCTCAGTAAAAGATGCCATTATCAGCTCTCAGAAGAATAACAATCCATGTGGTTCTCACCTCCAAATCCCACCATAAGTCACTGTGATCATTTGGCCAAGAAATTGGTGGAATCTACTAACTAGTGGAACATCCATGAGGTGCCAGGTGGGGAAGGAAGGGAAGGTCAGGGAGAAGGTCTTCTAAATGAAAATCACAGTGAGAAAATGTTGACAGAGGAACGATCTCAGAGGACTGGCCTTTGCCTTCATGCTGTCTCATCAGTGGGAGGGAATGGAAAAATCGGTGAGAAATGAATCCTGCCTTACATACAGAGAAGCGTTCCCAGGTGGTGGGGCCGGTGCCGTGGAACACCACAGCAAAGGATGGATATTGGGAATTGAACGGATTAATAGATCCAATCATGGGTCTCACTTAGCTTAATTATTTCTGTGACTCCACACTTTCATTTGGCTGGGAGAATTCCCCGCCAGTGCCCTCGGGCCTCTTTCTAATGTATTCCGGCCTGAAGGGCTGCTCATGACCAAGTCTGTTACTCATCTGAAATCAAAGTAATTAAGCAGTAAGGTTTGAGTTCCTGTCTCAATTAGGGTTCTGATGAATTCGATGTAATTAAATGTGTGCCGTATTTGCAGTTTGCAAACATACCCAGCGCTCTGGTGTTCGCCTAAGGTGCTTTGGGGAGTTTATGGGACAAGAAGAAAATTGCTTCTTAGAAAGTGGCTTTTAGGGGCGCCTGGGTGGCACAGCGGTTAAAGCGTCTGCCTTCGGCTCAGGGCGTGATCCCGGCGTTGTGGGATCGAGCCCCACATCAGGCTCCTCTGCTGTGAGCCTGCTTCTTCCTCTCCCACTCCCCCTGCTTGTGTTCCCTCTCTCGCTGGCTGTCTCTATCTCTGTCAAATAAATAAATAAAATCTTTAAAAAAAAAAAAAAAAGAAAGTGACTTTTAGAGCAGTTCTTGGCATCCCCACAAGACATGTACGGGGCTGTGGTCCTACAAGCTTGCTTTATTTAAAAACAAAAAATAATAAAAGGGAGAACACCAAGCTCTCAATGCAACATACTAATGTATTTTGCATATTGTGTGGCATGCACTTCATGCCAATTTTGCAAAACAATGTACTTATGAATTTAAATTCACCGTCCAGTGCATGTTAGGCTTTAAAGACATAACCACAGAGTAAACAGTTTAAGTGCATCCCAGATTAGGACGTTATATTCCAATTACAGGTTGGTAGATGGCTCCAGTTTATAATAAAGAACTCCAGCATCACCTCTCCTGGCATTCTCGAAATATGCCTGATGTTCCCTGGCGAGGTCCATCTAACGTTGGCTGACTTCACCTTTCTCCAAATAACACCCTGTCTGTGCTGGCCTCTTTACACAAACCCGAGTAGCACCCAGAGGTTGTACATTTGAACTGAAGCCTGCCTTCAGTTGGGTTTCCATGGAAGAATCTAAGCAATGATTCCAAGGCAGGTAGTTGATCTGAAAAGTGATCCCAGGACATGCCAGAGAGGGGGTGAGTGAGGCCAGGAAGAGAAAGTAGCCAAGGAAAGTGTGTTTAGCAAGTAAGTTACCGCTGTGGGCAGCTGGGATGTACTTCTTCTGGGGGGAAGGGGAGACTGTCTCGAACATAAGTCTCTAAGGTATCCAACCCAAGGGAAAGGGAGCCGGGGTGTTTATCCACCAGCCTCCACCAGTCGTTGGTAAGGACTGCTCCTGCTGGACATGGGCAGGGTAGACTTTGGGAGAAAACCCCAAAGCAAAGAGACATAAAGGCTGGGTCCTGGAAGTATCCAAAATGATAAAGTTAGAGAGACAGAAGTGAGGCCCATAAAGCATTTTCTAGATACTCAACTAAGCCTTTAAAAATAAGCCACCTGCGCAGTCTCATTTTCAACTCTCCTGGATGAAACACAAGCTTCGGCACTAGGCTGACTATTAAGAGTTTAGGGCCAGGATGTCTTGCATTTAGGGAATTTCCTCTTGTGCTAAAAATAACAGCTACCACTCTAGGCACTTACTGCTTGCATTTGGGACCCAGAAGACGTTGGCTCCATGGGAACACCAAAAACCAGTCTGGGGAATATAAAATCATACTTGTATATGAGACTATCAGAGAACAGTAGAGGCAGGAGAGACTTGATGAACTGACCTCCAGAGAGAGGAGACCTCTGTCAGTGAGCTGAGTCCTGGCAGGTCTGGATGCAGGGAGAGCAGAAGGCTGTGAAGATCCAGAATTTGTGGGGTGGGGATGAAGCCAGCCGAGCTGCTGGTGGTTCTGGACATGGCTGGGATGTCCTGGAGTCTGAAAGACTATCACATACAGTAGTAATTTGCTCATTAAAGGATAGTTCTTGACATCCCCAAATTTGCTGGGAAAAACACAAGTGAAGGCAGGACTGAGAAACAGAAAGAGATCATTCCATCTGCACCATCTCACATTCTCCCAGTCCGTGAAATCGAGGAATCCCAAATCCAACCCTAAGAGCTAGGAGGCTAGCCCTTCCTGTAGAAGCTGGGGAGGTGGGCCTGACCACAGGTGACCCACCGTTCAGTCTCAGTCAAATGAGCACTTGCTGAAATCTGAATAATCACTTACTCGCTTTAGCCAGCGGATGAGAGCAGAACATGAAATTTCTGGGGGGAAAAATCAGTATTATTCTTCAGTTCTCACTTTTCTTCTGTATATAATTTCCAGGATGCAGTAATAAAATTCAAAACCTATGAGGAAGCAGGAGTAGGACTCATAACCAAGGAAAAGCAGCAGCAGAAGCAAACCACAGATGATACAGATACAAGAATTAGCGGAAAAGAATTTAAAATATCTATCTTAAATAGGGACAGATAGGAAAAATAAATAAATGGTTGGGGAATTTTGGCAGAGAAATGGAAAAAAATAAGAAAAACCAGATCAAAATTATATATAATTTATAATATATATAATATTTGTAATATATATATTTATATATATAATATATATTATATATTGTATGTATATATATATGATATAAGCAACCCCCATTCTCATTTATTAAACTTTCCCAGTGTACAGGCACTACAATGTGCTTTATAAATATTTGTAGAAATACACCTACTGAGTTTTAAGACAGTATTATCATCATTTACAGCAAGGAAGAAGGTACCTGAGTGCAGCAGCGGCTACCTTGAGCTGGTGAAGCCTGGTTTGGAGCCCACATCTGCTGACTGTAAAATCCATTCTCCTTCCTCATGGGGAGCCTATGACTTAAAACTCCCCAGATGTTATTATTGCAGTATTACGATTATGTCTAGTGTTTATGTGTTCCCTAGAAGTGGGTAGTGTAGGAGCTGGGGGCAATGCAAAGAAGGGACTTATTCGCACAATGGTGGTACCCCAGGATGGGTGCTGGAAGTACTCTGCCCAACCAGTGCTCAGCTAGAAGCTTCTCTTATAATCAGATGGCATCATTTACCGCCGGACTTTCACTTACACTAAACAGATGGACGATTCAGGCTGATAAACACAGTAAGAGACCCACAGACCACCCCGGTTTACCCTGTTCACCTTGGCTCCTGGCTTATCGTTCTTTACACAAAACCCAACACATCACTTAACCATGTTCCAGTTCTGGGCGTCCAGATTACCCAAGAGGCTGAGGGACCGAACAGGTGAGACTGAAAAACCCCACACACATCCCTGGAAACGGGCTGGCGGTCTGTCATTCCCCCTAGAAAGGGAGATGAGAGTGAACGAGGGAGAATGAGTGATCTGTGGAGTACTCGAGGGGCAGGTCCTGCCAAAGGCCTCACCCTGGAGGCAGGATGCTTTACTATTTGATCAGTGAGTAGGAGAAGAAAATTTGTGGTGTGGAGGAAACGAAGGCCAGGTTTGGGTCTGTCTGGAGCAGTCACTGGATCTATCACATTCCAGTGAAATAAGAATTTCTCCTTGTGACATCTGCCAGCTACCCACCTCAGGAAGACCTTGCTAGAAAGCAGATCCCCAGCCCTAGTTTGAGACCAGCTGAACTCAGAAGAGCAGATGTACCTGCTTGAGCCCCATCTGCAGGCTCAGCTCAACTCAAATTCGTGGACCATGCTTGGCCTTGGGCAAGAGGCAGCCCTCGTTGGGAGTTGGCCCAGGCAGCGTGAACTGTCCCTGCTTGATGTCTCAGTCCTGTAACTGGCTGTCTGCCCTCACTGTCTCCTGGTCATTTCTTTTCCATGGCCATTCCCACTGCCCATTCAAGGCCAGGTACTGGCAGGGCTCCATACCTGATCTTCCCCCTGACACACACTTGCTCCCGGCCTCGAGTTCCATTAAAGTCACCCACCCACCTCTGTGCTGCTCCATCTTGATAGCCTCTGCATCCTTATCCCAGATCTCTTTGTTAGCTTTGACTTTGGCTTACAGCACTTGTATCTGGCTTATTCTGCATCCTTGACATGATCTCCTGAAATCAGATCTATTCCTGGACGCACATGTAGATTAGTTAAGAGGCTTTTAGTTTCGGGTAACAAAAAGTCCCCTCCTCTAACTGGCTTCCTAAATGAAGGGAATTTATCAGTGTCTCTGAAAAATACAGACGAAAATGGACATCAGGTGTGCTTTGCTCAGGGATCTGGCCCACTTTCTGTGATTGTCTTATTGCTAACCTTCTCTGACTCCTTCCTCAGACTATCCTTCAAGGCAAAAGATGACTGTAGCGGTTTCATGACTTATAGACACACACCACATTGACCAGAAGAGAAAGAGGATGTCTCCCCACCCACCCTACCTCTCTTCCCCCACCTGGCATGATCAAACAAAAATCTGAGTGGGCCAACTTGGGTCACCTGACCATCCCTGAACCAGTAGCAAAGGAATTAGAGTAACCCAATTGGCTTAGGGTAATCAAGAACCACCTGCCCATTTTCTTCTTCTCCCCAGAGCTAAAAATGTGATCAGCTCTGCCCCAAATATATAGCTTTTGATCCCCGATTATTATACAAAACAGATAAATGACTACTATGCAGTATCCCATGCTGCCTTGGTGGCTGCTTCCCCTTCGCTGGTGTAACAGAGATGATGAAGTACACAGATCTGTCACAGGTCTTTGGGTGAACGTAGGGTTTCATTTTGTTTGGGTGGATAATGTAGGAGTGGGATTGCCAGGTTGTATGGTGAGTACGTTTATAAGAACATGCCAGCAGTTTTTCAATGTGCCTGAACCATTTTGTGTTCCTCACACTATGTGAGGTTGCAGATGCTTTGTCTTCGACAGCACTGAGTGTTACCGGTTTCCTTTTGTTCCAATTTTAGCCATTCTAGCGAGTGTGGGTGTCACTTCACTGTGGTTCTAATTCGCATGATCCCTAATGAGTCATGATGGTAAGCATCTTTTCACGTGCTTACTTATCATCCAGTGTATTCTTTGATGGAGACTCTGTGCAAATCTTTGCCCATTTTTTTTAAATGAAGGTTTTGTCCTCGATGCCACTGTTCAGACATCCTCTAACCATCCCATTGGACCTCCCCTCTGAGTCCTTCCGTCCAATTCACTTCCATTTCCAAATCAGTAGAGCCTGAGGCCATTAGAAACGATTGAAAGTGGTCTTGGCCATGCTTTGTTTCTTTCATTGCTTGCACGTGGGTTTGTAAGAGAGGTACTTAGAAACGGTACTCCTGAGTTGTGTGGGAGAAAATGCAGAGGCCGCCTGTCTTCGTCCAGCCTGACTGTGCATGTAGCAGTCACTGGGAGCTGAGATGCACCATTCCAGAAATGGCGGGAGGAAAGCAGGAGCCTCTGGAAGCCAGGGCAGAACATTCCTCCCATGTAATTAAGTCTCACGTTGTTCCTTGAAAGTGAGCAAAGAAGATGGGGTTTCAGGTCGCTGGCTCCATCCTTGGAAGGGTTGTTCTCAGTGTTGGCCAAGACTTTGAATGCACAAGGAGACCAGAACCTTACCCCATTGTGGCTGGCCACCACCCCATGAAGAGAGTCCATCTTTTAGGCACAAATGACATTTCTTTTCATGATCTTGCCCAAGTGAACACAGTGTCCCCCACACTGCCTTCTATTGTAGATAAGTGGGGCTTTTTGCAGGAATCTGCCCTCTGGGCTGGTGCCAAATTGAACCAGAGCCAGGCTACCCCTTACTGAAATCACAGAAAGAGATATAAACTGTGGGCAACCTGGCCCTCTCCCCCACCAGCAGCTGAACCTGGGGTTGAGAGTAAATGCAGGAAGGACAAAAGCCCATCTGACAGGCAGGTGCATGTTTTATATAGTATTTCTCTTTAACCAGCACACTTCAAGTCCTTTACCCTGTGCCAGGCACTGTTCTTGCCATTTTGCATAGATTAACCCTCTTGGTCCTCACAACAGCCCTGTGACAAGGACACTGTTTTTAGAAAACGAGAAACTGGGCTCCAAGAGGCTGAGCAGTGTGTCAGTCACAGAACCAAAAAGTTGAGAGGCTTTTAAGGCTGCAGGGGTCCGGCCTGCAGCCCTGAAGTAACTGGTTCTCTCTCAGATCCAGCTCAGAGAGCCGATTTCGCCTGAGCTTTACCCAGCAAGATCCCTCTGCATTCACGGCAGGCAGTCATTCTCACCATCCCTCAAAAGATCTCAAATGCCCCCTTCACCCCCAAATGGAATGTGAGTGTGGCATTTTCTGAGCTTACGTTCTTCTGGTGCATTCTGGCTTCTTGGGCCTGTACACCCACACTTGGACTCCATGAAAGCTCCAGGGGGGCCCAGGCACCCCAGCACTTGACACTTGCACTTGGTGAGAGACCCCCTCACCAAGACACTTGCCCTTTATTCATAGCCAAAACCTGCAGACAGTACTGGGGAAGGTGAGGAATTCTAATCACAACCTTCTAATTCCACTCCAGGCAAAAAGTCACTGGAAAGTTCCTTGTGATAAAAGAACACAGAATTTTAGCAAGTCATGAAAGTGTATCTGCAGTAGGACAAAAAAGGCCTTCTGCTGGGTGGCGACCAGAGTCCTCCTGGCTTAGCTTCTGCCTACCCCCCCCTCTGCCCCAACACATAGGGCATTGCATGGGCTATGATGGAACAGACCAGATTTCATGCTTTGGATCCAAGCAGCTATGGTCAGAGTGTCCATGGCTTGAGGCATGGCCAGCCCCTGACACTGAGAATCCCCAGTACTTAAAATCCCAGCCCTGTCTGCATAATAATGTTAATTAAAGGTGGTTTGTCTTCTAGTATTGCCATCTATGAATTTAAAGCCAGGGTAATAATCCATTGATTGTGTTCTGGGAGGAAATGTTTATATTATATTCCTTTTTTGGGCAGTTAGTTCATTCACTGATGCAACAAATGTTTATACCGAGCGCCTAGCATATTCTAGGCACTGAAGAGATACTAGTGAAGAAAATTACATTCTAGTAGTGGGCTGTGGGATGTTAAATACCCAACAAAGATAAGAGATTGATACATTAGATAGATGACAAATAGGCAGGCGGACAGATTGATAGAGTTTGAGATAGTGAGGGAGTCAAATGAGGAGATGATATATTATCCCAGGTGGTGGTCAATGCTATGAAGAGAATAAAGCAAAGTAAGGGTCACAGAGAGTAGATGGGAGAAGGAATACTGATTTATAAAGGGTTTCCAGGAAAAGTACCTTTGTATAAGTGTTGATAGTTTAATGGGGGCAAGAAAATACTGCTGTTTTCCACTCCATGAAGAAAATGGCACCATCTAAAATGAAGACTCTGGCTCTGGGCACTGTTTTGAACATTTGAATCTCTCTGAGCAGAAAGAACATGCCCCCCAAGCAGATAGACAGCTCTTGCCCTGGGACAGTGTAAAGGCTGGTCTGCTAACCTCACAGGGTAGAACAAGAACACACCAATGCCAAGCACAGCAGGAAGAGGCGTGTGCAGTGACAACCACCACCCCCAGCCACCATGAGATGCAGGAGGAGGCTGCAGGAGGAGGCTGCAGAATTGTAGGGAAGCTCTTTCCTGCCAGTAGGGAATCACGGTGTGTGGTGTGTGCTCCCTGAGGGTCTGGCCCGGCTCCACCTAATTCCAACTGTATCTGCAGCACCAAGAGTACTGCACACATATGGTAAGCACTCTGTCTATTTTGATGAGTAACAGACTAATACACTGATGTGGGGCAGGGGGAGGATGGGTGTATGGGTCTGAGATACAGTTCACAGTGCCCCCTAGCCTGGCGCAGATATGCTCAGGAACTTTTTGACAGGTGTTTGGGGCTTAGACAGATGCAGAGATGAATGTCCCAACTTGCCACCAAGTACCCCAAAGACAAGGTGGATTGAAACAGCAGAAACTCTTCGGGAAGAACTTGAACTTGAGACATAGTCTTGAAATCTAATTAGCGATTTTATGTGGACTTTGATTCTTGGATCCATTCACTGCCTATTATGTATAGGCACAGGGCATACAGAGGTCAACAAGAGAGGAAAGAGGAAAGAGCTCTGCCTTTCTAGAGCTCATAGACCAGTAGGGAAACCCAGGCAGGAGCATGTAAATCAATAAATGATGAAGTAATAATACAAAACAAGAAGTTCTTGAAGACAGTGCATTGGGATATGGGATGACCAGTGGGAAAGATAGAGGAGCAGCTTCGGCAAGAGTGGTCAGGAAAAGGGTGTAAAAGGAACCCCAAATCATGAAGGTGACTCCATATGCAAATCTGGGAAAGAGGAACAAGTTCAGACAGGAACAAGTGTGGCATGTTTGTGGGTCAGGAAAGGGGCCCATTTGGAGCCTCATGAAGGCAGAGTGTGGCTGAGAGAGAGCTCTGGTTGGAGGCAGATCATGGTGGGATTTGGGCGAAGTGGGGAGCCATTGGAAAGTTGTAAACTGTAGAGTAACATTACCTAAATTTATACTTTGGGAAATTTACTTGAACTACCCTGGAGGGAAAGGCACCCTATGGAGACAAGATGGTGGCAGGGAGACCAGTTAGGAAGTTTGTGGTGAGGCATGACTTGAATTTGGGGCAGTAACAATTATAAGAAGTGGTTGTTAGACTTAGAATATTTTTGGAGATGGTGCCAAGAGGATTTGCTGACAAATTGGAAATGAAGGTGACAGAATGAGATAAATCATGGAAGATTGGGGATTTTGGTCATGACCCATGTAAACGGTGCCTAGCAATATAAATGAGTACAAATCAGTCTGAGAACTGAGGAGGGTTAATTTTCAAAGAATAGCGTATTATCTAACATATTCTAAAGTCTGCCCTGGTGTGTCAGAACCAGAAACTTGGTAAGGGGGCCAAAATACATTGTGAGTTGTTTTTTTTTTTTTTAATTCAAAGTCTGATCAGCCATCTGTTACTCACCAGCCACTTTGCTGGCCAGCTTTTGTCACTAACAGCCCTACTCAGCCTGCCTGAGCTACCCAGCCCAACTGTCATAGACAGCCACTGCTCCGATTGGTGTCACTTGGGGTGAAAGTACTGATTAGCTCCTTCTAGGACCTCAGATGCAGTGACACCTGAGTCCTGGATGGCACTGCCCATCTCATGTCAACCTCAGTCTTCTCGAATTTACAGCTGACACCTGGGAGCTCCATAGACCGCTGATGGTCATGATCTTGCATTTGGTGAAGTCAGATAAGAACAGTTGAAATCCCCAGCATTTACTGTGGTGAGGCTGGACCCATCATTTTCTCTATTATTTCCTTTCCCCTACCTACCCTGGGTCCAGATAGAGCTGAGATATTGTATCAGATCACACTAGGCTATGGTACCATGGGGGTGTCTTTATTCCAGGTTCTCTGAGTTCCAATGAACCCTATCTCTACTTGCTAATTCATCAGGACTCAGTTTGCAACTTGAAAATTGGGGAAGCAGGGGGAAGCAACCAAGGAAAATTTTGTGAATTTTTTTGCCCTTTTTTTTTTAATATGACAAAACACTTTTATAGTTCATTCTTTTCTATTACAGGCCAGTCTTCTTTTATTTATGTGAAGTAAGACATTTATGCCCTCCTGATCCAGCTGCTCTTTCCTGCAGGGGAAATATCACTCTGCATTTAAATGGAAACCTTAAGACTGGACCTGAGCCTGAATCTCCAAGTGAGAAATAAACAAATGTCATTAACCTTTCCAGATAGCGTGCAGACCGTTTGGGGCAATGGGAGAGCTCATGTACCAAATGTCTGGGTTTTACAGGCAAAGTCAGTTGGAGTAGAGGTTGGTCTGGGGCTTTCCTCCCCCTGACTCAGCTAAGGGGTGGCTTATGTTTACACGGCAGGAAGGGGAACTCTCTTTCCCTGTAGCAGATATACATGAACTGCCATCTCCAGGAGACTTTTCTCCAGGAAAATGGCTTCGGTATGCTTTATTTGATTTTTTTCCCCCAAGATCAAACCACAGCTGCAGTTGGGACTTGGAAAGTGAGAATTAGGGTACTTGATGCAGTAGCCTCCAGTGGGGGAACTCAAGGCTAGGTCAGCTGTTAGACAGCATGAGACCCCTGGCCTTCATCGTGTCAAGATCTTAGTCATTATACAGTGAACCTTATTTTCCCATTCCCTTGCTCTGTCTCTGATCACTGTGACATGCAGCTGCTAAAAACATGGGTTCTAGGTTCTCCGTAGCATCTTTGCCTTTTTTCCTTTTTTGTTTTTTAATAATATATAACATTCTTCTGCTTCCAGCTACCATCTATTTTTATTTTCAATTGAAGACAGTTTTAGTATTAACAGCTCATCTTTATTGGGATTTCATCTGAGTTAATATAAAATTTTATAGATATAGATACATGCTCAGTTCATGCTTCCATCAACCCCACGGAGTAGCTATTGTTTTTCTCATTTTACAGATGCGAAAATTGAGCCCAGAGTAGGAGGTGGGGTAACTTGCCCCGGACCACACATCCAGGAATAGCAGAGTTGGGATTCAGAACTAGGCCATCTTGTTCTAGAATTTGTATCCTTAATCCCCGTGGAACAAAAACCAGCAGAGAAAAGCAATGTGAGGAGGTCTCTGATGGTGGAAGGTTGTAGAAAAACACGTTTTGCAGCTGAAGGAAGAGGCCCTCCGAGATTGTCAGATAGCTCTTCTCTCTGGTCTAGAAGTGTCTACATGTATGGGGTTTCCTTTAAGTCCTTCTGTTTTAGAACTTTTTATAGAAAGTGCTGAGACCAACAGCTTGGGAAGGGGGGCTGTCTCTGAGTGAAAAACCAGATGATGTCTTCTTTCAGCAACGGAGACTCTGTTCTGAGCTGCATTTATACATGCTCTGACTATGGCTGGTGTTGAAATGTGTTGTGGGATAAAATGGACATCAAGACCTTCTAACACCACTGCTATGGTGCAGTGACCTTCCACAGCACAGAGCAGCAGCTAGCCTGGCCCTTTCACTGCCCCACATTGATTGGGGTTGTGCCTGATGGATTTGTGCAGCCCATTCTGCCCTTGGCCTATATTCTTTCTTTTAGGGGAGTCCATACTGTTTCAGGGAAAAGGAGGAAAGATTGAGAGGGACAGCCGGGTGGGTTCTTACTTGACCCAGGGAGGCAAAGCCCAGGGGGTCCTGGTGAAATGGCAGTTTCCTTTTCAGAAACTCATTTGTTTTGGAGCCCTTTGGTGGCTTGGTTTTACTTGTACCACCTGTGAAGGCCCAGGGGCCGGGTTGAAAGCCCACTGGAGTCTTCCTGAAAGAAGCCTCCATGTTCTCTGCACAAAGATGTGAACCAAACTGAGGCAGGAAATCTCTTGCTTTTACCCAAGTGATAGGTTCAGCTTCTGGCCGTCTTAGTCTCCCCTTGCTCCTAGCTCCAGCTGCCAGACCCTGCCAGCTCCCCCCTGGACGAACCCAAGTACAATTTAGAAACAAAAGGATCCTTATGAATAATTAAGTCTCTGGCCCTGATTTGTCCAGGATTGGGGCTGATTTCACTAGTCCTGCCTATCCTGGCCCAAAATTCTGTGGGATTTTGGTCTGAGCACTCCTGGCCATGCCACAGCATCTGTCCACTAAAGGTCCCCAGCTCTCCAGCCAGGTCACTCAGTGGGGGATGGTGGTGCCTGCTGATTTTTTTTTAAGATTTTATTTATTTATTTGACACACAGAGAGAGATAGCACAGGCAGGGTGAGCTGCAGGCAGAGGGAGAGGGAGAAGCAGGCTCCCCACCAATCAGGGAGCCCGATGCAGGGCTCAATCCCAGGACCCCGGGATCATGACCTGAGCTGAAGGCAGACACTCAACTGAGACACCCAGGTACCCCAGATGCTGACTTCTTATGTTTCCAACTTTGTGATCCCTAATTTCTCTCCTTTTCCAAAGAAGAGAGCAGTGTGAAAGGGTGCAGGGGTCCATAGTGGGTATTTCTGAGGTTGTTTGTGGGCTTTTAGTGCTCAGGTGTCAAGCCAGCCCCACCAGACATAGAAATCAATGAACTCCATAAATAGTCCGGAATTGATTTTGTGGGGTGTCTAAATACCCGTTTGCCCAAGTGGGCTGACTGGCGTCAAACCACTTGGCCATTGTTTGAAAGGGAAGTCCTTTCACCATCAGAAAAAAGAAGAGGGTTCCTGGAGCTTTCAGTGTTTCCAGACACATTTTCCCTTTCTTTTGTTGTCATTCATTGAATCATTTGTTCATTCTGGAATTAAGTGTGTTATCGCCGGCCTTGGAGCCATGTATGCACATAACCCAAGAAAATCCTGTGAATTCCTGGGGTACTGACTGTGGCTGTCCTTGGTGCCTTGTTCCCACTGAGCCTGGTGTGCAAGTGAGCCCCATCATTTCAGGTCTGTGGAAGGATTTCCAAGGAAGGCCTGGGACTCCAGTGACATTTGCCCACTAAGGGCAGCCCCAGACAGTGCCAGTTTGGTCCAATCACTTAATCAGTGATCCTTTACTGAGAGATAGTTCCAGTGCTTGGGAAAATGATTACAAGGCCAGATGAGCCCCCAAGCCCTTGTGTTGCTTATATTCCAGCCGAGGGAAGACCGATGAGGAACAAGCACACATTAATCAACAAGGTAGTTTCAGATAGAAATAGTCTGAAGATACTAAAAGAGCAAGCCTTGGTGATTAGCAGAGAGTGAGGGGCTGGAATGGGACCACCTCACATGCTGCAGGGAACCAAGAATTCTTGGGGCTAAGGCCAGATTGGTAAAGACCTAGAACATTTCCAGGCAGAGAAATTCCATGCAAGGGCCCTGAGATGGGAACAGAGGGGCAACTTGGGGGAACAGAAAGGAAGCCAGTGCTTCTTGAGACGGGGGTCTGGGGGGAGAGCCAGGGGTGAGGCAAGGCCCATTCCTGAAGGTCCTGGTGAGGGGTTTGGTTGCAATCAGGACAGTGTTCTAGGGAAATACTTGGGGGCACTTTCCTTGGCGAGATGTCACAGAGGGTGGTAAGGATCAGAAACTTGTGTGTTAACCTAAGTCTGTCAAGGTGTTAGATTGTTCTAAACCAGCTTAATGCCACAGGGACAACATCTCTAATACCACGCCATATCTGCCTTTGGATGTTGGCTCAAAACCCCCAGTCGCTGCCTCTGAGGAATTTCCCCAATGACCCCCCAGCACCCTCCCTCACTTCTCACCAGCTCTGTATCCTCACATCAAAGCACCCCCTTTTGGCTCAGCCTATGTTCCATTCCTGAAAGATAGGCAATCCATTAGCCTTAGCCACTTTCTCCTCTTTGTCTTATTCCAAATCCTTGTATCCTTCAAATTCTCAGCATTCCCCTCTTGCAGTGACCTTTCTGATTAGCTAGTCCCAAGCCCAAGTATTTGCCTCCCCCACTCAGGGGCCCATCTTCCCCTTCCTCCCACACCCATGTTGGAATACTTGGTCAGACCAAGGTGTATGCCACTTCCAGGTGCAAGATTTAAATTGGGAAGTCATGTGGGTGCTGAAAAATTGGAATGTGCTTGTGTGGTCTGGTGGTTATTATGAACAACAGGTCAGAATGTTTGAACCTGGGGACTGTCTATAGATAGGCCCCTTTGTTTGTCTGCCTTTCACAGTTATCTCTCAGATGTTACTTTTGAGTTGTAATTTGACAGATTTCTATTCAGGCTGAGCTTCCCCTACTTTCCAGACTCTCTGTGTGTTGCCTAAACTGAGTGTATCCTGCAGTTTTCGTTTCCCCCAGACTAAGGTTGGCCTAAATCCTAGTGAAAGAGGACAGGCTTTACTGAGAGCTAGGCATGACACATGCATTTTTTTTTTGTTCCTCATAACATCGTCACGGTATAGTTACCCCTAATTTGAGAAATGAAGACATTTGACAAATGTGATTACCAGCCTCCAAGATGCGTCCCACTTCCTGGTATTCAGGCCTCTTTGTTCCCCTCTCACCCTGAACAAGGATAACCCAGGTAACCAACAGTGTATTGTGGAAAAGGCAGTGTGTGGCTTTGGCCATAGAAGGCATGATTACTTCTGCCTTCCTTTCTCTCTTGGATCACTTGTCCTGGGGGAAGAGGCAGCTATGTTGTGAGGACACTCAGGCAGCCCTGTGGTGAGGTCAATGTGGGGAGAAACTGAAGCTTCCTGCCAAACAGCACCAATGTACCAGCCCTGTGACTGAACCACTTTAAAAGCAGCTCCTTCCACTCCTGTAAGTTGTCAGATGACTGTGGCCCCAACCAACATCTTCCCTGTGACCTAGTGAGACCTTGAGCCAGAATGACGCAGCTGAGCCACTTCCAGATTCTGAACCCTCAAAAACTCTGTGAGGTAATAACTGGGGTTTCTCGTGTTTAGTTGCTAAGGTTGGGGGTAGTTTGTTACACACGGTAGGTAACTAATACAGTAAAATTTACCCCATTTGGTAAATGACAAAACAAGCTCAAAGATATCAGGGATTTGCCAGGAAGTGGCAGAGCAGGCACTCTGGCCCACACCTATTTCACAGTAAAGTCCATGCTCCCACCTCCCTGTATGGCTGCCTGTGCCATCTGACTTTTGACAGGCAGATAATACCAGGTAAAAGCAACAGACCTCATTGATTTCATCTCAGTCTTGCAATGGTTCTAGATTTGGGGAACCCCAAAACATTGTGGAATGGTTAAAGACCAATCTGCATGAAGTGCTTGATTGATCAGATTTAATTAAAGCTCCATACTCACCCAGTTCAACCACAGATGTCTAATGTTTAGATTCTCACCCAGTGTTTATTTCTAGTTTTCTTCTCTATAATTTTTTGCATCACTTAAATCCACTGCCTAAATAGTCTGTTTCCAAATAAAACTTTTACTAAGCTTTCTCCACAAAAAAAGATCTTTTCTTTTTTTCAGTTCTTTTCTTCTTCCTTTCTCCCTCTCTTCCTTCCTTTCATCGCTCCCTTGCTTCCTCCCTCCCTCTTTCACTCCTTCCCTCCCCTCCTTCCTTCCTTCCCTCCTTCTTTCTTTCTTTCTTTCTTTCTTTCTTTCTTTCTTTCTTTCTTTAAAATATAGCTTTGGTGCTAGAATGTAATAGCAACATGTGAGTTTCTGAAGCTGGCATCAATGATTTTTAGGACTTTTAGCAACTTATATTGACTGCCATTAGGAGATGCAGGTCCAATTCCACAAGCGTGCCATTGGAATTATGGCCAGATTTGTGCATCCAGAGCCATAACACATGCTCTCTTCATTTTGAAAAGATATTCTTTCTAGCACAGGCTTTCTGACATCCACCTGATGTTTCATCCTCTTCTCCAGCAACTCACAACCACCAAATTGTCAAAGCTTCAGTCTTCCCCATGAATCAGTCTGGTGAGCTTGTCAAACCAAAACAAACGGAGTACACCCTAATAGCTTTGAAAAGAAAAAGGAAATTCTACCTGTCACGCTGCCTTTTTCCCAGCTTTTCCACCGAATGGTGGCCGGATGCAGTAGCCTGAGGTTTAACAGGCTGTGAAGGGAAGAGGCTGCCCCTCGCCTGTTCTTGCTCCGAACAGCTGTGCCCACTCTCTGAAGCCAGTCCTGACACCCAGTTTGAATTCCTAGCCTGACAGTAGGTGGGACCTCCTAACACCTGCCCCCCCCACCGCCGCCCAACTGGACTTGTTGTTTGGCTCAGCAAAGGAGAGATGGGCAAACTAGCCAGCCCCCCACTCTTTCTGTCCCTGAAATAAAGGGAGTCTATGACATCATACCCGGAGCTCTGTGCTCAGCAGACTCCTCCCCTTGAGTTATTCTGGGGTGCAGATGAGGGCAGGCTGCCTCTTGGGTTCCATGTGAACATGCTGTTTGCTGGTGTGTGTGGACTTGTCTTGTTCCAATTACTACCTGCTGAGTGCTTAGGGCTTCCAGCGTGGGGGAGGGGACTTCTGTCACTGAACAGAGCTTCTTACAGCAGGGATGATTCTGGTTGAGAATGGTTCAGGCAGTGCCCACAGAAGTAATGGCAGTAGGTATTGGTCTTATTTTTTATTCCATAGCTGAGAGTGCTTAAAAATTGTTTGGTGCTGAAATGCAGAAACACATTTCTTATAAGGGATTTCAAGCTCCAGTGAAGCTCTAAGACTTCTCAGTAAATTTGAATCTGAACGATTACTTTGCAAATGGGATTCATCTGACGTTGAGGAGTGAATTTTTAGAGCCTAGGGAAGTAGGCTAACTAACCTCTTCTCTGTCCATAAATATAAATAGAAGGCATTTGTATGTCCCTTACACGTAGGAGGGAGGTCAGAGGGAGCATAGGGCATGTGGGACTGAGAATGTAGGGGGAAGAAAGCCAGAGAAGGTCACGAACCACAGAAGAATGACCAGGGCAGATGGGTGGGCTGATGTTCAGAAGGAGGGAGTGACTTGTCCACATACACAGCTAGTAACTGTCAGACTATGAACTGAACCCCACTGTTGTGCTTTGGGTCCAGCCTCCTTCGGCCATTCCAGTGCATATGTGCACAGCGCGTGACTAAGCTGCGCTTTGTACCTGGTTCGCCTGTCAGTCCTCCCCTTCTGCAGCCCCTCAGGCCCCTTCATGAATTAATGAACAGACAAGTGGGCGTGAAGGAGACATGGACAAGTTGAGTGGGTCCAGTTATCTTAAAGAAGCCACCAGAAAGATGAGTCAACTCAAAGATACTCTTTGAGAACTTATAAGATATGACTCTCCTCCTTCTCCTGCCCTAACTCCCCAAAACACATGCACATACACACACACTCTCACTCACTCACTCACATATCTTAAAAGTGATTTACTATAAGGAATTGACTCACATGATTGTGGAGGCTGAAAAGACCCAAGATCTGCAGGGTGAGTCAGCAATCTGGAGACCCCAGGAAAGCTGATGGCATATCCAAGTCCAAAGGCCTGAGACCCATGAAAGCTGTTGGTGTAAGTTCCAGCCCAAGTCCAAGTCTGAAGGCAAGAGACCAATGTCCTCACCCAAAGACAAGCAGAGAGAAGGAATTATTTCTTTATCAGCTTGTTATTCTCCTCAGGCCTTCAACAGATTGGATGAGGCCCACCCATACTGGGGAGGGCAGTCTCATCCAGAAACACCCCTGTAGACATGCCTGGAAATAATGTGTAATGAAATATCTGGGCACTCCATGGCCCAGTCAGGTTGGCATGTAAACTTAGCCATCCCACCATCCCACCTGAGTTCTTCAGGTGCCCTGAGTGTGTACCCCTTGGGTTCTGTCTCACACTTTAAGCCTCAGTTTCATGACAGACACTCCACATCCAGCCTGTTGTCAAATCTGATTGATTCCTCCATCACAGCATTTCTTGTATCTGTCCCTTCCTTTCAAGTCCATTGACACCACCTAATGTAGACCTTGACTCGTGGGCAACTGGACTGCCAGAGTCCCCTCACCCCTATCTTTCTGCCTTTTAGCTTCTCTTCCTCAAATCCATTTTCACATCGACTACCTGAATCTCCTCTCTGATGTCATCTTTTACCTGCAGAGCCCACCTTCTGTGGTCACATCCTGGTGGCCATTTCCCATTTCTGGCTGTCTCTCACCTATCCATATTTTCAGCAGAACTGAACAGCTTGTTGTCTTTGTCCCCATTTTCTTACCTCTGGACAAGTGCGTACATATATGTTGTTCCTTCTAGCTGACATGCCTTTCTCCTCTCTGTTCACTCTACACCATCTCCCAGTTCTGAAAGTACAAGTCATGTTTGTTCTTCAGGGCTCTATTCAGTGTCACCTCCTGCAAGAAGCCTTCCCTGATTTCAGCAGGTGGACACATCTCCTCTTCTTTGAGCTCCTGTAGTGGTCTTTCAGTTTTGTTCTTGAAGTGTGCAGATGATAAGCTCTAATAAAGTCCTAAACTTGGCTGTCCAAATGGATTCTTCTGATATTTGCTTTCTCTGGTGATGGTGATATGGGGGTGGGAAAATACATACACATGTGAGTATCAGTTAGCAATGTGAGGCTTAAATACACCTTTAAGGCAACAAGAAGTGTGAAGTTTCAGGTTGGTAAATGATTAACTGCCAAATGAATTGCACCGTTTTCAAGATCCCAGTGCATTATTCTAGAGCAGGAGTTAAAGTTGGTCCTTTGGTTTCTGTGTTGTTTGCTGGTGTCTTATGTCCACACACACAGTTCAGTGAAGAAACATCACTAAGTCAATAGCTCTTCTGTGCAGATTGGCAACACTTGCTCCATTTTTCAGGAATGCTTTTATAGTCTCTGTGGAATCACCATGTAACAATAAGGCTTTAAAAAGAAGAAGGATGATATTTTTTAAGTAGACAAAGAGTATAATGTATAATGGAGCCAGAGGTCCTCATTGATCTATGTACAGGATTCATTACCTGAGCCCCTGCTGTTAAGCGCTTTGCATAGAGAAGCTGATTTGTTAAAACACACAATGTTCACTAGTGAATTAATTGAGCACTTGAAAAAAAAAAAGCTGCCCTCATCCACCCTTCCCTGCTAACAATAGCATCTTCCACCTGTTATGTCAGGCTTTTTGTCCAGTTTATGGCTATTTGTTGGACGGTGTATCATCCCACAGAAATGCAAATCTCATAAAGTTGGAGAATTGCTTACACTGCATACATGAAAGTATTACTAAATGAGGATCTCACAATTGAGGATGAACTTAAAACAAGGATGATGACACAAGGTTCTGTATCCTTCCAAAGAAAATGACTCAAATAGTGAAGAATTAGGATTGGAGACTTGGAAAACTGGACAAAACCCTTGAATAATTCCCCCCAAACTCTCTATAATTATGGGAATCGACATGAAAGGGGCATTGTTATCTTGTGCTTTCTACTGGGTTATGGGGAAATTACACTAATGAAAAATCAGCACTTGGTCCCTCCCTCATTCATTATAACAAGTAGGGCATGGTTGCTCTTAGAACATAAATTTTTAAGGAAACCTTAGGTCTTTAATTTTCATGATAAAATCTCAGTGCAGCCTTTTTTATGCAACTTTCCTTCATTTCAAGTAGTCTGCATGAAGTCATCCTTCTTCTTTTTTGGTTATCCCCATGTATATTATATTTAAATAATGGGAGAAGTTTCTACCTCTGAAAAAGGACTTGAAGATCAAAAGCATTTGGTTTGGGGGTCTCCGTATTTTCATGAATTGGTGGAAGAGATAACAGTAAGTGAACTTTGTGGTGTTTGCCATCAAATTGAACAAGGATTTGTTCATCTTGATCATTACTGTGGATCTTTGATTTATACTCACTGAGTCAATATGCCAGTGTTGGCTCGCATACCAGGAAACTCAGGTGGAAAACTGTTTGTTCGTTTTCCTTATAAGCCAGCTATAGTCCGTTGCTCAGTTCCAATGAAGTGAAATTTTTCCTGGAAGTTGGTGCTTTTTTCTTATTCTTTCTTCCCATTTTCATCTGTCCTTCTTCTTTCTCCTCCTCCATTGTCCTACTCCTTCTCCCTTTTTTTTCTTTTTGGGTTTTGTTCTGTTGTTTTTTTGGTGTTTGTTTTTGGTTTTTTACCAAATATTACTTCACTTATGCAGAGATAGATCGGGATCTTCTAGCTACTCTTTCTCTTCTTCAAGGTGCAGAATGTGAATACTGAAAATGACCTTAGTGATGATCTAGCCTACCCCACTCATTTTAAAGATGAAAGAACTCTGGCTAGAGACAGAATGGTAGAGCTGGATCAGGTCCCTACCCCATCCATTCATGGCTCTAATCCATGTCCTCTAAGCTACACCCTGCTTCCTGGTGGGACTGGCCATGAAAGGGAATGACACAGAATCTAGAGACACCAGATCTTGGAACTTTTCCCCCATATCCAATTTTGTATTCCCTAGAAGTAGACTTAAAGACAAAGATTCAAGAGCAAGTAATTTATTTAGGACTGGATCCCAGAAAACCAAATGTGAGAGAGACAAAGAAGCACCCACAGGTGTGCTGTCAAGCAGGTTACTGCCCTAGACATCTGGAACTCAATCCCATGGGGAAACTCTGGAAGATGGTGGGGAACACACACAACAGGGTTCTCCCCCAACAGTGAGAGAGTGGGTATATGTACGCACCTACTCCCATTAGCCCATCAGGGCTGTTCCTCAGAGGTGTGACTCCCCAGCACTTCCAGCCTTTCACATGTGAAGGCAGGGTAGAGAATGTTCTGGCAAAGCTGCAGATGCTGGAAGTTGGAAGTATAACCTATGTCCATGGAAATGATTGATGCTGATGGGATATGGACGGGAGATTAGCTACATCTTCTACACACTGTATCACAGAAACACACCATGGAGAGGATGGGATCCCGTTTCCTGCTCTCAGGGAGGAAGATACTGGTTTTATAGATGCTAAATTCCTTTTTTCAAGGATAGGAGGAAGGGGGAACTAGTACACATGACAGCCCTAAATTTAAGTGACTCCCTTTCAGCAGGAATCCTTTGGGGCAAGTCTCACCAACACACAAAACCCTGCAAATTCAGTAGGTTTGTGGATAAGTTTGAGATAAAGGCCAGTCTTAGCCAGCCTATCTCCACTGCAAGATTCTACGCTTCTCTGCCTGTTTCTCTACCTTTAAAGTGTTGGTTAAATCCATCACTGACCTGGTTCTTGGGACAGAGAGGGAAGGAAATGGTTGCAGCATGTTCAGAGATTCTTTGAAAATAGTGATCAGTCTGATACCTCACCTAAGATTCCTAATACCTCAATCAGGACCCCCAAGCAGAATGGCCCATACACAAATGATTATTGCCATTTTCACCTATAACTGGAGGCCAGATCAACATGGGGAAATTTACCCGACTGCTCATGAGCTTTTGTCAATGACATACCTTCTCCAAAGGCTTTTTGGACCTTTGCAAATTCAGATAGTTTACACCTCTTCAGCTGCCCTCCACAAACCAAAACTTCCCAAGTGAAAAGAATAAGAATGTAGAATCTGAAGGTTCGAAGGGCACATCTCTCAGTCCAAATTTTCTCCCTAATATAGTATCCCTTGAATAGATTCTTTTTTAATAATATTTTTTATTATATTATGTCACCATACAGTACATCCCTAGTTTTTGATGTAATGTTCCATGATTCATTACTTGCGTATAACACCCAGTGCACCATGCAATACGTGCCCTCTTAAATACCCATAACCAGCCTATTCCATTCCCCCAACTCCCTCCCCTCTGAAGTCGTCAGTTTGTTTCCCAGAGTCCATAGTCTCTCATGGTTCATTCGCCCTTCTGCTAACCCCCCTTTCTTCTTCCCTTTCCTCTCCTACCAATCTTCCTACTTCTTATGTTCCATAAATGAGTGAAACCAATGATAATTGTCTTTCTCTGCTTGACTTATTTCGCTTAGCATTATCTCCTCCAGTCCCGTCCATGTTGCAGTGAATGTTGAGAAATCGTTCTTTTTGATGGCTGAGTAATATTCCATTGTATATATGGACTTGATATCACTCGAATCAGGCGTGTGCCCCTTCACTTCCCTATAACTGCTCTCATCAAAGTCATGGTGACCTCCAAGTAGCTAAATCTGAAGCAGATTTGCAGCCTTCTCATTTGCTGTAACAGCAGTGAGATGTTTACTCCTGGGGAGACTTCCTCTCCTTGGCTTCCAGGCTCCACACAGCCCTGGCTCACCATCCCACCCCTCCTCCTCAGTCTCCTTAGTTGGTTTGTCCTCATCTCCCCACTGGACAGAAAACTAGAGTGCTCTGTCTTCTGACCAGTTCTCTTTTCTCTCCACACTCATTTCCAGGCTTATGGCTTTAAATGCCATCCACATGCTGATGATCCTAGACCCCTATCCCTAGCCACCTATGGGACTTCTCAAATATGTTCAAACTTGGACTCCTGACTTCCTGCAAATCTGTTCCTCCCATGGTCTTTCTTATAAGTAAATGGTGTCTCCATCTTTGCAGGCTGAAAGAAACCTTGGAGTCATCCTCGGTGACTCCAGACCCCATAACCCCATGTCCAGACTATCAGGTAATCTTTTTGGGTCTACCTTCAGAATACATCCAGAATCTGACCACCTCTCACCACCTCCACAGCTTTGGTCCTTGGTGAGCCACCATTGTCCCTCCTCAGGATTGTTGCAAGGGCCCTGGATGGATTCCTTGTTTTTTCCTCATCCTTTCCAGCTCTGTGCCCCACAGAGCATATCACCACTGAGCTTAAGCTTTCCATTAGGCTCCTGTCACACTCAGAATGAAAGCCAAATAATGGCCCCTAGGGCCTCTGGCCTCATCTCCTAGAATTTGCCCCTCACTTTGTTCTCTCTGGCATTACTGGCCTCCCCATGGTTTCACAAACACAACCCATGCCCCTGCCTTTGCATCTGCTCTTCGTCCCTTCAGGAACACTCCTGCCCCAGACATCCACACTCTTACTCTCCCAGGTCCCTCATGGATTATTCAAATGTCACCTCTCATTAGATCTTCCTTGGTCATCTTGCTGAAAGGTTCACACATGTCCCCACCCAGAACTCTCAATCCCCTTTCTCTGCCTCATTTTTCTCCATAGTACATATCATCATTAACATGCTATATAATTTACTATATATTTATTTATTATACACCTTCCTCCCATGGGATGTGAGTATTACCAGCTGCAGTCAGGTTCATTGATGTTGCTTCCTGCTATATCCCCAGTGCATAAACAATGCTGGGTATCTGTTTGGTGACTGACTGGTGGGAGAACAGACATCACAGTCAAGTGTCTATCCATCAATAGCTTGTCATTCAGTGATACAGAACTTACAATTTTGCAAAGTGCTCCTACTATGAATTTTTGGAAGATTTCTTCCTTATGGTATTCAGCTCAAATGTCCCTCCCTAGAACGTGTGGCAACTGGTCCCATTTCTCTGCCTTATCTGCCAAAACAAAATAGATCTCTTCCCTCCTTAATCAATAGTGAAAGTCAGATCTCAGATGGACCCTTCAGATGGACCCTTAGGCTTCAGTTCAAAATAGGAACTCCTCCCTGAAGGTTCAAAATGCCTCCTCCCATAGGCATTCTCAGTTCACTCAACTGGTCTTCTGGACCTTGATCTCAAGACCCTTGTCCTGCCTCCAGTTGTTATCCCATAGTCAATGTCTCTTCTCTGGAGTGGGATCCAGACCTGGGGTATACTGTTCACTAAGTGTGTAATGACCAGTGCTGAGCACAGGAAGATGTCACCTCCTGTTCAGCATACAAAATGCCCCTTCAGGCAGCTGGAGCTGTGTTGATCTGTGTAGCAGTTGGTTCTGATTCTTATTCTTTTTTTTTTAAGATTTATTTATTTGAGAGAGAGAGAAAGCCCAGGGAGGGGAGGGGGGAACAAAGGGAGAGAGAGTCCCAAGCACAACATGCCAAGCGTGGAGCCCAACATAGGGCTCAATCTCATGATCCTGAGATCACGACCCTAGCCAAAACCAAGAGTTGGACGCTCAACCAACTGTTCCATCCAGACACCCTGGCTCTCACTCTTGGCTCATGGGAACTTTTGAGCAGCTCAATCTCCAGGTATTTTTCCCATGCACCACCCTGTCCTATATTTAGGTATGAGATTCTTTGCATTCGTTCCTCCCACACCACCCTTGTTTGTTTTGGCACAGGCTGCTAACATCCTTGTAAATCATGATTCTCTCCCGTAGTACATTCCCATCTCCCAGGTGTGTGTGTCCACAGATCTGGTAAGCAATTTCAATAGTGTGAAGAGGGTGGAGGCAATTCGCCTATTGTGAGTTTCCAGGGAAGATTGGTCTTCCTCCAACTCGTAGATATGAGCACTGATGAGAACAGGGCTGGAGCAGGTGGCCCAGCATCACCCACCATGAATGTTGATCATCTTTGGGTAGGTGGCAGCCTTGAGAATGGTCTTCTCCGATTCCCCACTGCAGGAGAGTAATTGGCTTACTGACCTGGCTGCTGTGTTCTGAAATCCATCACAGCATTTAGGACAGGGCAATACTTCCCACAGGCTGCTCCCAGGGAGCAGTTGTTCTGGGAGACCCCAGAATACTTCCCACAGCAGTCTCCCAGGGAGTTGTTCTGGGAGACCCAGGACTTCTCTGATCCATGAGCCAAATTTTCTTATGATCTAGACTTAAATCCAAAATGTAGACTGCTCTCAAAGACATTTCTACAGCCCCAACTGTCTGCATCCTCCCTTGAGTCCAGTAACGCCCACTGGGCTCTACAAGTCAAGCAGAGTGGGCTTTTATATTCTTTGCCATTTCTGTAGAATTGTAGGGCTTGGCTGGAGTGGCATCTTGAAAAGATTGAGAGTATGATTAATGGCTTGGAATCTGGAGTCATACTGTGGGGACTGAATCCATTTCTGCTACCTGCTCCCCATGTGACATTGAGCAAATTGAGCAAATTATTTAAATCTTCTGTGCCTCAGTTTCCTTATCTATAAAGTGAGTTTATAATAAGTTTTTACTTTGTGGGGTCATTGTAATAGTTGCATGAATTAATACACATAAAGTACGTAGAATGGCAGCAGGTATATAGTAAATATTCTGTAAAAATGACCTACTAGTATACTTGTGCCCATGCAGTATCTTTCTCCTAGAAGGTCCTTCCTGCAGGGCCTGGCCCAAGCCTTTCTTCTCTGGGGAAGCTGTCTCTCAGTGCCGCAGGCTCATTGATGTTCCTTCATGCCAACGTTGGTGTTTACCACAAATCTTTGCTCTCTATCCCATTCTGCTTTTCTTACCCATTGTTCATGTGCCATTCGGGGTCACCACGCTGGCCTGTGGGCACTGGGAGACCAAGCGCTATCACTCATACTTCCATTTCCCATCCATTGCACAGTACACAGCGGGTTCTTATTAACCAAAGATCCAGTGCAAATTGTGGACTCAGAGAAGTGCAGTCATGCTCTGAGGCCCCTCTGGATACCACGTGGATTCTGATTAAAATGCCGCCAGCTCTGCAGCTGCCTGTGACCTTGCTTCTGTTGACCCACGTAGACCTCTGACTTGGATCACTCTGCTAAGAACATAAAGACTGGTCCTGAGTAGCAAGGACGAGTCAGTAGTAGTGTTCAAGGAAAATCAGATAAGCGCATGGGGTAGCATCTCACAACCCAAATTGAAATTTGCTGGTGGGATGTGTGTGTATGTATGTTTTGATTAGTGAACCTTTCTCTGTTTGCTCATCATCTAAACCATAATCCCCTTTTTAAGCTATAATCTTTTAAGCTTTAATTTCACCAACTATGAGGTCTTTAGCTTCATCCTCAGAGACCTTTATGGGATAGATTATACTCACCAAATGGTTTAATCCCTTTTCCAGTTGGTTTTCTTGTTGTTGGGTCCAGTTTGGCTTAGGTTTCTTTTTTGTCCTATTTTAAAATCAGGGAGAGACCAATCAGAGCCTAGACATTTTAAATGAATTAATTAGGTGCCGCCAGCACTTGGGTTTTCTGCGGGCAGACACTGAGACAGAGTTTTGGGTGCAAGGTATTTTTTAGGGATTAATACCTGTGAAGGGAAGAGGGAGGAAGTTGAAGTCAGGCTGTGATGCAGGCTCTCCAAAGCCTTGGCAAAGCAGGCAGAGTTCTGGAACAAGTATGGCCCACATTGGGCCCAAACTTCTCAGCCTATGTGCCACTGCCTCTTTCCGTCAGTGGGTGAGTGCCACCCAGGACGGATGTGACCTCAAGCAAGGCTGCTGTCTGCAGAGCGAGCCCAGGAGAGATGACAGCTAGAAGCCACTCGACCACACTCCTGCAGCTGAGCAGCAAGTCCTTCCCTGAAAGGAGTTGAGCATCACCTCTCCATGTCTCCCACCTATGGTCCAGCAGAGCCATCCAGGATCTCTGAGTTCACATGCACCTAATCAGGGACAGTGGAGAAGTACGGTGGGTTTGTGACCACATTTTAGCAAGTGCTCTGACCTCCCAGTTCCCAGGCCCTCTGTCTATCTTGAGACAACTGGCCTAGACCGGCCCACCAATGCCAAGGCCACCCAAACAGTGGGCACCTGAACTAGAAAGGAAACTTCTGTGTTGAAATTACCCTGAAGAAAAGGGGTCCCAGGGAGGATCTGGTTATCCAGACAACACTGGAAAGCCTAGGAACCATTTAGGAATTTTTATCAATTGTTGTTGAGCCACAGTTGTTGAGCCACATCAGCTACTTTCCAGCATCTCACTCCTGCTGATGTCCTCTTCAGCCAAGAGCCCAAACTTGGCTCAGCCCAAGGTGCTACTTATGCAGCTGAGAACTCCCTCCAGGGTTTCTTTGAGGAGTGGGAAGAAGGAAAGGAACAAATCACCTCTGCAGGTACCTCCAGCCCTCCGCAGGACAGGAGACCTATGGACCACTTACCCTCTTTCATTGAGTATTTATTGGGTACCTACTAATGGTGAACCAGGCCAGTGAAGCCTGTATCCTTGTGGGCCTTACATTTGGGTGGAACTTACAGGCTGTAGACACCATGTTGACCATTGCATGCCAGGTCAGATGGAAATGGCCCCAGCCTTCAGAGCTTGTAGTCCTGTGGGACAAGGTTCTAAATGAAACTGATTTCATCAGACTCCTCTGGAGCAGACCCAGTCCTTCATCTGGACTCCAGACTCTGATGAGGTGTGAGAATGAGTCACAGAGAGTGCCTGGTGGGTTCGGTGCCAGTGCATTTGTATCCCCGCCCCCAGTAGTTAAGAAGAAAACACACCCCTAGAGCACTTGGAAATGTTACTGGGAGAAGTTGGGCGAGAAGCCCGCAGGACTATGGCAGCCATGGACACACGTCCGGGCCCTTCTTCCCACTGCCCTCCATTACTGACCATCGAGGAACAGAAGCAGCCTCCAAGTCTTGAAGCAGCAGGGCTTTGAGATGTCTAGTGGAGGTGACCTTGGCATTGAGGCCTTTTCTTCTCACATGGGCATACAAGACATCAACCATGACATTCGTGTCAGAGCAGATCTGGGAGGGTAAACAGTGGTGGAACCAAGACTTGAGTGTGGGAGGGCAGTTCTGGGATCCCCTCTCTGAAGTGTAGAGCAGGGGAAGTCTCCTGGGACAAGTCTGCCATCCAAGGTCTGTATCCCGAACCACCCACCTGCCCACATGCTCTCACATCCATCAACGGCCCCATACACTTTCTGCATCTCACAGGAGCAACTGTAAAAAGAAAGATTTAATAAAAAGAACAGGGGTGTCCCGCAGGAATTTCTGGTGCCTGGTTCAGCCAGGGCTGCATATTATATAACTGCAGGGTAATGAAGTCAGGGAGGCTCTGGGGGGCTCTGTGACTTCTCTTTTTGATCTCCAACTTCTAAGCCAAATCCCAGGGAGCTTTAAAACTCCCCTCATCCTATTTTAAATAATCTCATTTCAAGTAGGTTTCTTTCCCCCTCACTTTGAATTGCTTTCTCTTCCCATTTCCCCTGAGCATCTACCTTGAAATTTGCAGGTGAGGAGGGCCAGCCTGTCTTAAAACACATGGATTACTAAGGGTGGGAAAAGATGGGGAAGAGGATGACTGATGGAGACCCCCACTTTCCAGACCCAGGAGTAGAATGGGTGGGAATGTAGACCAGAGTCAGGATATCAGATTCCCATGTCACCATGAATCAGTCTGCTAGGGCTGCCTAACAAAATAACACAGCCTGGGGGGCTTAAACAACAGAAATCTCTTTGCTCACACTCATGGAGGCTGGGAGTCTGAGGTCAAGGTGCCAGCTGGGTTGGTTTCTTCTGAGGCCTGTCTCCTTGGCTTGTAGATGGCCATTGATCTTCTCACTGTGTGTTCATGTGGCCTTCCCTGGATGCATGTCTGTGTCCTAATCTCTTCTTATACAGATTAGGGCCCATCCATAGGACCTCTTTTTCCTTAATCATCACTTTAAAGGCCCTATCTCCAAATTCAGTCACATTCTGAGATAGTGGGGATTAGAACTAAAACATATGTATTTGGGGGACACAACCAAGCCCATAGCAACCATTTACCAACTAGGTGGTTTTATGCCTCATGTGCTTCTGTTTCTTCATCTGAAAAATGGACACAATGATAATGCCTGCCTCACGGAGCCGTTGCAAGAATTAACTGGGTAGATACCTCTTGGATTAAGTAGGAGTTAGAACAGTGTCAGGAATTGATATTTCAGAGGGAAGCAGAAGAGATTCTTAAGACATAGCCTTTTCATTCTAGTGATCTGTCAGGACAAGGCATGCCTGACTCTGTCCTCAGAATTGAAAGGGTCTGTGATCAGCTGTTTTTACTCTTCGGGAGTGCCGAACGGTTCATATTCCCACAAACCAAAATGTAAAACCATGGCAGGGTGGACCATCAGGGTAGACCAGAGCTCCCAGCCACTTCCTCAGCATTGCTTCCTGGCACCCATACATCTCCCCATGCCACTCCTGCCCAACTGTGGTGGGTTGAGACATGGCAGCAAATTCCTTTACCTTTCTCCTATCCAGAAATAACAGTCTGGTTACCTTCTCATTGACTGTGGTCTGGTTAGTGCTTCACTTCCATAAAATAGAATGAGATGGAAGTGACATTACCTGGCTTTCCAGACTGGATCAGAAGAGGCAATAGGGCTTCCCCTGGTCTCTCTCAAGGTTCTCAGGTCATGGACTTTTGGAGCCCTGAGCCAGCACAAAAGAAGCTCAACTACCCTGAGCTGCCATGCTGGAGAGACAGTACAATGATAGAAAGAGAAGGCCAAGGAGCCCCAGATTTACGATCCCAGCTATTTCAAAGTTTCCAGCCCAGAAGCCAAACATAGAATAAGCAATCTTCATATGATTACAGTTCCCAATCCTCAAGCCACACCAACCTATGGCAGCTAGAACAGATGAGCTCTCTCAATGGATCTACAGGATCTGTGAGCTTGGGAATGGTTGATTGATGCCACCACATTTTGGAATAACTTGCTATACAACTGACATATCTGGAGCACCAACTTAGCTAACATCTAACCACTATGGGCATCCTTTGTGTGGGGTGCTTCTCTGGGCTGCAGCCCCTCCCTTTGATGCATTAGGTTACAGATCTATGATAAGGAGCTCTGGGCCCTGTTTGGATTTGGGTTTAGGTTATTGGAAACTGACAGAAAGAATGTAATGTTTATTGCCAGTGACAGTTGATGGTCTTAAAAGAAGAACAGTTCTGGTTATGGCTTGTTAGGCAAGTGATAAATTGTGGGTGCAGATTAAATTATGGCAAGGGAATATCTTAACTGAGAGGAAAGTTGATCGAAAAGGAAAAATGGAAGGTGGGGGATAACTGTAGTTTTAGGGTACTGTGTCCTGCAGAGAAAAAAAAGAATACTTAGAACCCACCAAAAGGGTCACAAACCCCTCTGCTACTTTCCCCACACAGCCCACCCCCACCCTACAAAGGCCTTCCTTTGCATTTTCAGAGGAACTAGACCAGTTTTCCTTGGTTGACTCACTCCATAATCCCCAAAGTTAATTCAGCAACTGGGAATCCCATCAAAATCTGCCTAGCCTGAGGGTCTAGCAGTGCATCCAAGCTATAATCCTGCAAAGCCTCCCCACGTCACCTTGACTAGTTAAGCAGATCTTTTATCATCAGGGCAGCTTCCAGCATGTTAGAAATAAGATTAAATGGTGATTCTTTCCCCTTTGGGATAAAAGAAATGATGAATTGGGGAGTCTTAAGAGCCTATGTGCTGTCAATCTTCTTTGGGGTGAGGCTTGAAGAGATAATGATTGCACTTGAGCATCTCAAGTTCAAAGCTCTTCAAAACCGGTACATTCTGCAGTGCTCTGTCATGGGAAACCCTATAGATGGTGAGAGATTAGGCATTCTTGAGAGAAAGAGACAGGAAGAATAAGAACTGACATCACCAGAACCTTGATATTGAAGCTTTGATAGCAAGGCAGGAGTTCATCTGCGGGGCAGGCAGCTGCAGTGTCCATACCAGCTGTCATCTGATGTCACTGGGACATTAGAACCCAGCACATTAGTGAAGGAAATCGGATGAGACCCCACCTGCTGGGACATGACTGGGTCTTCTGTCTTGTGTTTGAAGAGCAAATGAATGGGTAATTCACTTGTTCCTTACCTGAAAAATGAGATGTAAGCTTCTGTCCTAGCATGAGAGATCAGAAGGGAGAGCATTTGTTGAGCTGCTGCAGCCCTGGCCTTGTTGTGAGTCTGCGTTACATGGAGAAGGAGAAGGTTGAGCTTCCTGGCTCTCATTACATCTGCCAGAGTAAATGTTGGCAAAGCCCAAAGACATTTTTCAAGGGACCTACCCTCATGTCCTGCATAATGATGGTATCTAAATAATGATGGCTCTAAAAAGGTTTCTTACCTGAAAAGTACAAGTGTAAGAGCTGCTGGTCTCTTTCTTGTATAGGTTTGATTTGAAAGGTGCCTGTAGGATTTTCTACTCTCTTTCTTTAGCGGCCAACTGCAAGTTCATTTTCCAGACTCTTTGCTCTCAACCATCTGGAGGTAATGAAAGGAGGCAAAGAACATAATTTCTGACAACCCCCCCCCAAATTCCACGAAACTTCCATGTTTTTAAGGATCCCTCTTGTTGGGCATCTGCCCAGTTGTGCCTGCCTCCATTCTGGCAGCGTTCCTGTATGGATGCCTGAGTGGATTTCCAGAGATTGACATTACCAAACCAAGAGTCATTTCCCCCTAGATCTCTTAGTTCCTTGAATAGATATCGCCACCTGCCCCCTCCACAGTAGCTGTTAGCCCTAATTTCCTCAGCCATGTATATGGGTAAGGGTTTTATTTTATTTTATTTTTTAACTAAAAATACTTAATATTGTTCACCCACATAAAGAACTGGATTTTGGCATTCTTTCTCAGAGTGTGTTGGTCTGGTCCCTTCCAGAATAATATCAAGTTTTCAAACAATGCAGTGATGTGAAGTGTTCCTTTTTACAAGGACTCACACTCCTTAGGTATATCCCAAATACCTGTTTACTTCTAGACCAGCATTTCTCAAATTTTAATGTGCAGTTGGATCACTGGGATCTAGTTAAAATGCAGATTCTGATTCATATGGTCTGGGGCAAGTCCTGAGACTCAGCACTTTCAACCAGCTCTTAAGTGATGCTGCTTCTGCCCTACCCCAAACCATACTAAAGAAAAAGGCTGTAGGGCATATCCAGTCTTCTAGCTCTTACCATGCTACCCAGAACCACCTGTTCCACCGCCTTTCCTTCAGAAACTTTCCTCTCAGCTGGTCTGCTCATGGCAGATCATTACCATGAGACACTGAAGCCCAGAAATGCCAAATCTCCTGGTTGCAAATGCAGACCTGTGGCTCGTATCAGCCCTTCATCTAATGTCAGGCATCCATGGAGCTCCTTCTTGTGCCGACATCAAGCAAGATGCAAGGAAGTGATAGGTTCCCAGGGGCCCTCTTAGGTAGCTCCTGCAAAGTTCCTACTGTGCACTTGCAAAGTCAAGGGCACAGAAAGGGTACCAGATGAGAAAACAAGATGAGTATTGAAGCACAGGATTGCACTGTGCCAGCACCATAGCCGTCAGGAAATCGGGAAGAGCCTTTGGAGCTTGATGCAGGATGGGGAGCTGGAGCTGGATGCTGAGATGTGCCAAGATGATGACCAGAGTGAGCACACAACTCATTGGAGGGATGAGATGGGGCCATTAAGAGACTAGCTTGCTGGTAGCTGAAAGTCAATACAAGTTTAAAGGAATACAAAAGAGGGAAACTGAGGCAAAATGGTTGGGTAATGTCTAGAGAGTCTGAGTGATCTGGTACCAGTGCTTGAAGGTCATCAAATCAGCAGCCACAATTCACACCCTTTGAGGAAGCATTTCTGATCAGAAAGAGCTGAAAAATGAAAAATCTGTTTCAGGGAACACGGTCCAGAACATTTTGCACTCTCATTCTTGAAGTCTGTTTAGACTTCTAAGAAGGCCTTTTGCAACACACCCCACTTTTGCCTAAACTGGGGAATAGTATATCTGAAAGCAAACTTCACATTCCAACCATCCTGCATTATTTTCCAACCCTGGAGCATAAAGATGAGTTCAGATGGGTTCAGTTATAAATGTTTTCTGCTTTTTGTTTTGGTTTGGTTTGGGTTTTTAAACAACAGGAGCCACCAAATTGTGTGACTTGAGTTCCGAGTCTCTAATCAAGCAGGAGAAGGGGGTTCCTATCAGCGGCTGCTGCATGCTCCAGAACTTGCCCAGGAGGCTTGAAAACACCACAGGCCCATTGTACTAGGTGTCCATTTTCTTTTGATGGTGGCAACTCTTTTACCATAAAACCTTCCTCAGAATGAGTGGTTCTTGGCCCTGGAAATTTAACCTCTGTCACTTCATGTGCTGACTGCCAGCACCTGGTTTGCTTAGCTCTGAAGCAGGAGCTGCAGGAGGGGACAGCAAGCCCATGGTTCTTGTTGGAGAGGCTTGGCTTTTCAATAGGCTTCGCTTTTTAATGAGTGATATTTATTAAAGCTTCATAATATAGTGTGTTGGCCAGCACACTGCCCTCTAGAATTGTGCTGCACAGTGTAGCAACCACTAGCCACATTTAAAATTAAATTAAATTTTGTGATTTTAATTAACTAAAATTTAATTTAATTTTGAAATTCAGTTCCTCAGTCACACCAGTTACATTTCAAGTGCTCAGAAACCACATGTCAATAACAGTTACCATATTGGACAGTGCAGACTATAGACTGCTTCCATCATCACAGAAAGTTGTTTTGGATAGCTATTCTAGAAGCTAAGCACACACGTTGTCTTGATACCCAAGGGTGGATGGGAAATGGGCCTGCCAGAATGTGAGCAGAACATCTGAAGAAGAAGAGCAAATACATGTCCCTAAGAAGAGAGACCACACCTGTATCACCCCAGGGGGCTGAGTTAACTACCAACAGGTGCAAACACCTGGTGGCGAGCCACATCCCTGTGGCACCAGAGGAAGAGAAGGAGTTGAAGAGCATACTTTATTCTCCACAGAAGCCCCCTTTTTTGAACTGACTTAACAACTGTTTCTCATCAGGACTCAGAACATAGACCTCCCTCAAAAAATCCAGGACCTTCATGAAATCTCTTTTCTTCCAGAACTTACTTGCTTTGCCTCCAACTCTTGTTTGGAGGACCCTTTACCTGGCATCTGCCTTTCTGCCTTGTCCCTTCTCTCTGATGCTTTGATAGGACTCTCTGCTTGGTTTGATCTTGTTGTGGCCTCTGAACATCATTCTTCCAAAGTTTCTCAGTGACTGTTCTGCAGGCAGAGGGCCCAGAATCCTGGAGCTCAGGCCTAGAATAGTGCCTGAGGCACTATTTATCTGGGAAGGGGGTTTAGACGTGTTCTCTGTGTCAAAATAAAGCTGTTTGTTTGAGTCAGCTATTGCTGTGTAACAAACCACCCCGAAATCTCACTATCTCACTTGTAAAAAACAATAAGTGTTTATATCATTCATTATTTCATATATATACTGGGTCCCAGATTGAGACAGCAGCAGCTACTAAAGGGAAAATCTTCTTGTGGTGATGGTAGAAATACAATAGAACAAGTAAAATATGCCAGACCTCTTCATTCTAGGCTCAGAACTGATGAACCCTCACTTCTGCTCTCATTCCAGCATCCAAAGAAAGTACATTCTACCTTTTATAAGAAAAATTGCAAAGTTATGTGGAATCGAGAGTAGATCCAGAGTGTAGAATCAGAACTAATGATTTGGTCTGAGACACTGCTAGATCCAGGTCTTGAGAAGAGAGAATGGGCTGGTTAATCAGTCATACAGCTTACACTCATTGAGTTCTAACTCCATGGATGAGTTCTGGATATTATCAGTTATCTATTGCTGTGTAATGAACTATAGAAAAACTTAGTGACTTAAAACAACCATTTTATTTTTTTTTCTTTTAAACCTTTTTATTGTAGTATAGTTGACACACAATATTACATTAGTTACAGGTACAACATAGTGATTTGACACGTCTATGTGTTATGCTATGCTCATCACAAGTGTAGCCACCATCTGTCACCACACAGCATTATCACAAGAGCGTCCCTATGCTGTATCATTCACTCCTGTGACTTATTCATCCCATAACTGGGGATGTACCTTCCACTCCCCTTCATCCCTTTTTGTCCATATCCTCCATCTCCTTCCCCTCTTGGAACCATGAGTTCTTTGTATTTATGGATCTCTTCTTCCTTTTTTGTTTCATTTATTAGATTCCACATATAAGCAAAATCATATGGTATTGGTCTTTTTCAGTCTGACTTATTTCACTTGGCATAATACCCTCTAGGCCCATCCATAAAACAACCATTTTATGTAGTTGGTAATTCTGTGGGTCAACAATTAGAGCTCGGTTCAGTGAGATGATCCTTCCAGTCTGGGCTTCTCTTGGCTGGCCTAATGTCTCGGGCTGGGAAGGCTGCACCTCACATTCTCCAGCAGGCTAGCCCAGGTTTGCTCACATAATGATGGAAGAACTCCCACTGAGAGTCAAGCTCAAGGCCTCTAGAGACTGAGGCTTGGAACTGGTACCCCACCACTTCTGCAGCATCCTATGACTAAAAGAAAGAAGCCTAGTTTCAAGGGAGGGAGTAGGGAATAGTTTCACTTCTTGTTAATAACAAATAATCTTGGCTCATTTTTGCAGCCTATCAGATGGATCTGGCACATATATTCCATGATTGGATATAAAAATATGAGGCTTACTCCACATCCAAAATTTACTATATAGAGGTATCCTGAGGAGTGCAAAGTAAAAGTGCAGGTAGAATTCAGAGAAGGATGTCTCTCTTTCCTAATTTCACCCCATGCAGTGGGGCATTGTTACCTACTCTATCTTACTTGATGAGACAACATTAAAAGCGTGTTGACATTATATGATATATTACGATAACAGCCAGTTATTAATCCAACATCACACCAGCAATTCCCTGTGTCTGAATTTACCAAGACAATCCCCATGGATGTCCTTCCTCAGCCAGTACCACCTGTCAAGTCTTTTCTACGAGATGGAGTTGCAGCTGCTAATAACAGCTGTCAACAACAGCTGTAACAATCACACTAAACCCCAAGTTTCTATAATTTCATTCTTTCTTGGAGCCAAAGTGCCTACAAGCATATATGTGTCATTGATCCCTACAGAGGTATATTTATTCAGGAACAGTTGGCCACAAGTGAATGCAAGTAGTAAATCCTTAACAAATATATCTTTTCCATGGAGTCCTAGTTTTCTGCTTCATCCCACCAAGACTTTTAATGCAACACTCTCCTACTTCAGACATTTTAAATCTATTCATCTGGTTGAAATTTCTTTTGGACTCCCCTTTCTCCATCTTTGCTGAATTCTGCCTTTCTCTCCATTTATCTGTGGGAATAATTTGTTCATTTTCCACCACTTTAGTTCCCCTGCCCATAGCTTTGTAGGGTGTTAGTGAATCTGTTTTAGTAATAGTTATTATTTTTTAATATTACTTGGATTTATAAAGTATTTCAATTTAGTCACTGCAGTAAAAATCTGCCAGAATTCAGAATGAAAGGGAAATTAACAATTACTGAGTACCACCTACATCCAAACTCCACAGTGAGACTTACCATTATCCTGCTCATCCTCCCATGTTCATCCTCTACCTCTTGTGTAAGGGGTAGATTATTATTTTCATGTTTCAGATAAGAAAGCTGAGGCTCAGAGCAGTGAAGCACCTAGCCTAAGTCCTAGGATGGAAGTGAAGAAAAGCAAGCATATTATTCATGTCGCTTATCCTGATAATAAATCTGTGACATGTTACATATAGAGTAAGTGAGAAACTTTGTACTTTGTTCATAGTAGGAGACAAAAAATGGTGTTTAATTGAACAGAGTAAAATCCGTCTTTTGTGCAACTTATTTCAAGTGTAAGTGATTATTTCTTTGTTCTATCCTCCTGGTTCTGGATAGGTCTTCCCAGGGAAACATAAGAGACATTAAACTCAAGTAACTAGTGCCTCCTTGTAAATGGTTATTACTCAATTCCAGCACTCTGTATACACCACAACCTAAAACCTTCTCATAAAATTACTCTAGGACTCTTTCTCCACCCCACAACTTTTCTAACCATCAGGCATTAGGAGTAAGGATAAACAATGTTGATGTAGAGGGAAAATACTCATTTTCACAGCCTAAGTCCCCCAATTCTGAGATGGCACTGAGTATTTCAGTTACTAACAATATGTCTATTTGATCATCTCTCCTGTCCTTTTCAAAATGAATATGGACTGTCATGGAGAGCCAATTGATTCCTGGGAAAAGATCAGTTAGAAAGTCTTAGGGTAGATCATGGACAAGAATCTGGATCCCCCAAATTCTAGTTGAGCACTCCCTCCTACAAGGTTATATAACCAGAAAATGCCTGAATTGCTGGAGATCTACAGATGGACCAGGAGTGAAGCCCATTAGAGCCTTTCAAACTCCCTTGTTAACTGCAAGGCAAAGGTGAGCCAGTTTAGTGTCAAAGTCAGCATATGAGTGCAAAAGGCACTTAAGAAAGGTCTAAGTGTCCCTTAAAAAGGTTAAAAAATGAGCNGGGGTGGGGGAATGGGATAAGCTGGTGATGGGTAGTAAGGAGGGCACGTATTGCATGGTGCACTGGGCGTTATATGCAACTAATGAATCATGGAACTTTACATCAAAAACCAGGGATGTACTGTATGGTGAATAACATAATATAATAAAAATAATATTATGAAAAAAAAAGGGTCTAAGGAAATGAAAGCACTCATTTGGGGATTCATTCTATTGAAGGATATGCCTGCTACCAGGATGCAGTTACCTGTTGTGTTCTTTCTGAAGAGTGACACAGTTGCACAGAAGCCATTATTTCCAGTCACTATCTCCCCATTTTTACTTGTAAAAATATTGTTATTTTTATTTCGTTATGTCTGGATTTTCCATTTTCTTGACTGACTCTTCCATTTTTACCATAGAATCCCCACCATGCAAGATTTGGGGGGTTTTTTGGAGAAGAGGGAATTCCTTAGTTTCAGCACTCATAAGCCTAATGTGATTCTTGAGCATTCTGCTTTTACAAACCTTAAAACCATTTATACCTTCTATGGACATAAAGGAGTCCTGACTCTTGTATTTACTTGACAGGTAGGTTGAAGATGGATAAAAAGGCACAGAATGAAAACTATTAAATGTTCTTGGAGAGAGAGGATTATGATAAAGCTGATAAGGGAGCAAAAGCTGTAAGAGTCTAGAAAGAAAAGAATAAGGCATGCCTGACCAACATTATTTTAATTGTTCCACTATATTAGTTAGCAGAGAAAGGAACACCATGTTGTCTTCCCTTAAGAAGAATGTTCAGTTGAGTGATTTGTGAAATATTTACCTGTCACATTTGTTGAACAAGTATAAAAACTGAGCAAAGGTGAGTGACAAGGATTTCATAAGAAGACATATATTAGCACAGGTAGAAGCAAATTTGAAGTTACTTTAAGGAAAATTTTAATCAGCTGCCAAGATGAACAGATATCTTAATGAAAAACCTGCAAAAGTGTGAGTGCTTACATCACTAATGAATACAGAGAGGATCAGAGTGACATTAGCAAGAGAGTGGAATAGGAAGCCCCAGACAGTCCTTCCCCATGGAGACACTGGTTTAACAGTAATATGGACCAGATATATAAACACTATAATTGCCTTTGTGAGAACATCAAAAACCATTTGAGAGGTTACAGCACCCCCAGATGAGTGCAAGGCCAAAGAGAGATGCATTGGAGTAGGTAAGAAAGCCCATAGCACTTACCCACCAAACTCCATCTCACTCCCAGCTGCAACATGTTTGGAAGAAAACTCCCAACTCACTCTCTCTGCCTTGGGAGGGAAAATAAAGATGGAACACGTGTCCAGTGTTCTGGTTTTTCAGGGTTCTTCCAAAGAGTGGTTTCTACTTACCTGACTCAAAGCACTGACAGGAAAGGTGGTAGTACATTTTGGATGCCTGGGGACACCAAGAACAAAGGTGAGCCTTTTGACTTAACCACAGCATCGGAGAGATTGCAGTACTGCAGACAGACACCAAGGGAAGTTGGTGAGTAAAAACTCGCACGTTTCTTCAGCTGGGAAATTATACACACAAGCCCAGAGAAGACACAACCCAGAAAATGTTGGAGAGACCTACTGAATCTCTAGCTGGGCTGATTGGTGAATATTTTCCCCTACATGAAGATAATACATAAAGACTGGAAGAAGTGGCTGTTCTTTTCAGTTATCCAAATCTCAACAAAAGATCACAATGCATACAAAGAAACAGGTTAACATAGCCAATCAATGGACCAAAATAAATCTCTGGGGGAAAAAAAACCCTAAGGAAATTGAGGTCTATGAGTTATCTGACAGAGAATTCAAAATAACATCATAAAGATTCTCAATGAGCTAAAAGAGAACACAACACACAACTAAATGAAATCAGGTAAATCTATGAACAAAGTGAGAATATCAAAAAAGAGAGAAAAAACATAAAAAAGAACCACACAAACTCTGGAGGTGGAGAATACAGTAACTGAATTGAAAAATTCACTAGAGGAGTTCAACAGCAAACTGATTATCAAGCAGAAGAACCAGCGAACTTGAAGGCACGTTTGATCATTTGAAATAATCCAGTCAGAGAAGGACAGAAGGAGAAGAAGAAGAGAGGGAGAAGAGGAAGAACAAGAAGAAAGAAAACTGAAGAGAGTCTAAGGGACTTCTGGGATACCATCAAGTAGACCAATATAAGCATTCTGGGAATCTCAGAAAGTGATTGTGGAGGGGGGCAGTGGGTGATGCTGGAATGGACAGAAAGCCAATTTGAAGAAATAGTGGCTAAAAACTTCCCAAATTCAAGGACAGAAATAGACGTAGAAATTCAAGAAGCTGAAAGAACTCCAACCAGAGTTAACCCAGAGAGACCTACACTAAGACACATTATAATCAAACTAACAAAAACGCAGAGGCAAAGAGAGAGTCTTAAAAGCCAAAAGGAAAACAACTCATCATGTACAATGGAACTTTCATAGAATTAGCCATAGAAGTTTTGCAGACCAGAAGGGAGTGGAATGATATATTCAGAGTTCTGAAAATTAATCAATCTGCCAACCAAGAATACTATATCTAGGAAAACTATTTTTTAAATGAAAGAGAAAACAAGACTCCCAGATAAACAAAAGCTGAGAGAGTTCATTATCACTAGACCTGTCCTATAAGAAATGGTAAAAGGAGTCCTTCAAGTTGAAATGAAAAGGTGCTTGACAGCAATATGAAAGTGTATGAAAATATAAAGCTCTTTGGTAACAGTAAATACACAGACTAATATGGAATCCTGTAGTGTTATAAAGTTGGTGCATAATCACTTTTAATTCTGATATATAATTTAAAAGACAAAAGCATAAAGATGACTATAAATTATTGATGAGTAGAGAGGAATAATCTCGGAAACTCCACGTACATGAGACCCCATGGAAAGCCACTTTGATTTATACTCAGAAAAGTTTCTGTTCTGAGTAAAGTTGTCCAGCTAGAAATGAGGGAAACAGTCAGAGGTAAAAGCATTAGATAAAGTCACATGATAAAAGTTAAATAGCATGTGACTTTGAAGATACATCTGTTCAGTAATAATATTAATAGCAGTAGGTTTTGTGACAACAAGAAGTTACCTGAATACTCATGAGGACCCTCCATGTTTGACTTGAATGATCAATTGACTTGCGAGATATGACATGAGTTTGCTCAATTTCCAGAATCCTCAGATCATTTTCTGCTTATGCTGATTAGGTAACTCAGTCTCTGTTTTGAAAGACATTCTGAGGATGAAAATAAATAACAGGTTAGGATCAAGGAGACCATTTGAGAAAGAAGATGACCCCAATTCTGGTTCTGGAACAGAATCCCAGAAGAATAACAAAATATAACTGTCCTGAAATGTTCTTTAGCTAAAAGGTGTTTTTTTTTTCTACAGTGGGATGCAGTTTTCCTTTTTTTCCTTTCAACTCAGCAATATTTAATCTCATTCTCTTATTTACCTTATTTGTCATATCTATGACATAAGCCAAACTCCATTAAACCAAAAACATTTTTCAAGTATCTAATCAGACTACAGTGAAAAGAGACTGACTTGCTACATAAAGCTAGCCAGGGAGGTATTCCCCAGGGTGAAAATGTGCCACAGAACCAGAAGAGCAAGGAGGGATGGGTCTTTATGGACAGTGCTTGAAAATGGCTTCATGGAACCTTAGGTGCTGACCCTCTAAGAGCTAATTAATTGTGTGGATGGTATGTGTTAGCTGCTTAGAAGTAAAAACTAATTACATTAACAATTATGTAGAACATAGTCACCATGACCATGTCACTATGTGTGTGGAATATGGATTTTTAAGTATTTTTTTATAAAAACATAGTGAGTGATGAATCAAATATTGTGTTGTTTTACAAAGTAACGTAAGTACATATCCATCATGGAATGAGCAACATAAAATCAAAATAGACCAACTCTTCCTTTTTATTATTTTTTTAAGTCCGTAGAATACTCACACTTCTTGCTTCTCCCTCTGTCGTGTTTCAGACCATCAGGAAGAGCAAAGGAAATCAATAGCGAGAACGTCATTCTGTGTGACATCTGTGTTTGTATAGAAGGAGGGTAGGTGGAAATTATGAGCTTGAAGGATTTTACAGTTATCTTTCATTCTCTTGTAATTAGTAAACCTTTCTGTGGGCAGTGCAGGGACTGTTGGACCACACTTTTAGTCTCAGAATTGTTACACTATTCTTTATGACCAGGAATGAGATGAGTCCCAGGTTCTGTAAATTTGGGCTGTGGGTGCTGAGTCAATCCACACAGCCTCCACCCTGAGCTATGTCAAAGCTTCTCTGTGGGTAGCTGGAAATGATGCCAAGGTTAAAAGTGTGGGCTTCAGACATGGACGAATACCTTGCAGACATTGTTCTGAGTGAAAAAAGCCAGACACAAAATGACAACTCCCGTAGGATCCCACTTATGAGGTACCCAGAGTAGTCAGTTTCATAGAGACAAGAAGTAGGATGATGGTTGCCAAAGACTGTGTGGAAGGAATGGGGATTTATAGTTAATGGGTTCAGAGCAGAGTTTGTTGTACTTCCACAATAGAGTGAATGTACTCAGTGCCACTGAAGCGTACACTTAAAAATAGTTAAGATAATTCTTATGTTGTGTATATTTTACCACAATAAAAAAGTTAAAAAAAAAAAAAAGCAACTATGTGGGCTTCAGGCTCTGGCAAATGGGGATCTGGACTTGACCCTGCCACTCTTGGCTGTGGTGAGTCTGTCCACTGTTCTCTGTAAAATGGGATGAAACACATGGGCCTGCATTAGTTTGTAGAAAGAGTTGGAGGCCGTGGCAGATTCATTAAAGACACCCTACCCCCCACGCACAGCCTCAGGTGTAGGGCTCTGGGGCCCTAGTTGGCCTAAGGAAAGCCAGACATTTTTTATCTCAGGAAAACAATCTGAACTCTACTCTTATTCAAGCACCCGCCAACCATGGGATTGGTGGAGGTCAGCAGCACCTGGCACGTGGACACAGGTGTGTTCATTTCCTATTACCACTCTTACAAATGTAATGACTTAAAACAACAAAAACTGATTTTCTTATAGTTCTGAGGGTGAGAAATCTAAAGTTAGAGTGGCCATAGTGTTGTGTTCCTTCTGGAAGCTTCAGAGGAGAATCTGATTCCTCTTGCCTTTTTCAGCTTCTAGAGGTCACCTGAATTCCTGGGCTTGGGCCCCTTCCTTACATCACTCCAAACTCTTTCTCCCATCACCACATCCTCTACTCTCTCTGACCCTCCTTCCTCCCTCTTATAAAGACCATTGTGATTATGTTGGGCCCAGGAATTCAGGATAACCTTCCCATCTCAAGATCCATAAATTAATCACATCTGCAAAGTCCCTCTTATCATGTAATTAACATATCCCCAGGGTCCAGAGATCAAGATGTGGACATCTTTGGGGGACCATGATTCAGCCAACCATACCAGGCAGTCTTGTTTGTTTCTTTGTTCTTTTCAGGAAACTATTAAACTGCCCCTTTATGTTGTCCCTGAGTCCAGCTCAAGGGGTGAAGAGCAGTTGTGCTGTGGGTTAATCAGATTTGGGCATACAGTCCTAGACTAGCCTTTTTAAAAATGTTCAGCCTGGTCTTGCAACTCCTTGGGCTGTTCAGACTTGACAGCTGGGCCATGTAGACTGCCTCCCATTGCAGAAGTTTGTCTTCACAGTGAGTTGTAAGTTCCTGCAAGATAGGGACCTGCCTTCAATTTTATTTTTATCACTTGAGAAAAAAAAATAGTTTTTTATATATATATAATGCTTACAAGCATGGGCTTTTGAGTCAGCTGGCTCCATTACTGGGCATACAAAGCTTGCTAGCAAGTTATGATGATCCTTGATTTTCCATGGCTGTTAAATGGAGACATTATGTAGCAGGGCATTAGTCAGCTGGGGTTGTCCTAACAAAGTACCACAGCGGGGTGGGGGGGGTGGGCGGGAGTCTTAAGCAACAGAAATTTATTTCCTCACACCTCTGGAGGTTGTATGTCTGAGATAAGGCATTGGCAGGATTGGCTCCCTCTGAGGACTCTCTCTTTGGCTTGTAGATGGCCACCTTCTCCCTGTGTCCTCACATGTCTTCCCTCTGTTTGTGTCTGAATTTCCTATTTTGTAGAGACACCAGGCATAGTGCATTGGAGCCCACCCTTGTGACCTCATTTTTTAACGTAATTACCACTTGCAAGACCCCTCTCTCCAAATACAGTTGCATTCTGAGATTCCAGGAGTTAAGAATGCAACCTATAAATTTTGTGGGGGTCACAAATCAGCCTATAAGAAACATCCATCTCAGTGAGTTATATGACAAATGAATTAAGGCATGTAGAGAAAAGCTGTTAGGATGGTGCCTGGCACTCATAAATATTCCATAAAATGTTGTTGCTGCTATTGTTTTTAAAGGAAGTTGGCCAACACTCCCTCCCACTCCTTTCTTTATCTGTTATAAAATAGTTCACATGTTTATAAATTCTTTTAAAAAGCTTCCTGTGTCTTCCATTTCCTTTTGGGTTCCCTACTTATTTTTATATGCATGGCCATTCCTAAATACTAAGACAGTATTGCCACTGAAAAAGGATGCATTTTCAGGCTTTTGCTCCATGGCAGTGGTACTTACATGCTATTTAAAGGGAAGCTGCTTGAACCACGAGAGACTATGGACTCTGGGAAACAAACTAAGGGCTTCGGCGGGGAGGGAATGGGACAGGCCGGTGATGGGTATTAAGGAGGGCACATATTGCATGGTGCACCGCATGTTATATGCAAATAATGAATCATGGAACACTACATCAAAAACTAAGGATATACTGTATGGTGACTAACATAACATAATAAAAAATTACTATAAAAAATTAAAATAAAGGGAAACTGCTTATCTCTTTGAAATGTTTATGACCAAGGCATACCTGAGTCAACTTTTTCAATGTGGTATCCTGGCTTTGATTTTCACAGACCAGTTTTGAAATGGTTCACTCATTCCCTATAATTCCTGGGATCCAGAGTTTTATCATTCATAGAAAAACTGAGAAAACAAGTTGTTCACTTATGAATCCCCATCACCAAGCTGGCACCAGGAACTCTGCCAGGGCAATATACTTCCTCTAAGGAAGAAATAAAGGGCTTACAATATGTGGATCTAGAACATTTATCCAGTGTCCATCAAGAGACTTGTGCCAAAAGGGTGAGAGCAGCTTTAACCACAGTACCTCAGAATCAGTAACGTCCCAGATATCCATCAACAGGTCAATGGGTGAACAAAAGGGGTACTGCTCAACAATAAAAAGGAGCAAATTATCAATACACACAGCAACATAGATGAGCTCAAGAAACAGATGCAAAGGTGAACATACTGCATGATTCCACTTACATGAGGCTCTAGAACACTGAAAACTAATTTATGGCAATAGAAATCAGATGAGTAGTTGACCAGGTGGGGATAGATGGTGTGAATGACGGGTAGAAAATGGGGACACTTTTATGGATGATAGAAATGCACTACATCTTGACTGGGGTGGTAGTTAGGTTACATGGACTTATGAATCTGTTTGTAACTCACTGAGCTATACATTTAAAATGTATGCATTTAATTGCCTATAAATTAAGCTTTCAAATTTTGTTTAAAAACCAATCAATAAATGAAATAACATCCTGCTCCATGCAGTCTTCTCCAAATTAGAATTTGAGGTTATATTGACACAGCCCTGAAGCCAACTGGCCTTTTTGGCTCTCATTATATTCTTGTGCTCTTTACCCACAAAGGACCACATTGGAGATGAGAAAGTAAGGCTGAAAGCTCTTGAACAGAGAGCCATGGAACATTACATATTGGAGTAATGCATAAGCGACCAGGATGCCTGGAACAAATAACTTTTTGCTGATCCACTGTGAAAATTCAGAAAACTCAAAAGCCCTCTAAATTCCTCATTTCATTCCTGAAGACTAAAATAGGTTCTCGTACTTATTTCCTGACTAACATTCTGTCCTGAGCCTTTTAAGAGAGAGTTCTTATAAATTATCAGCAAACGTTCTGCCTGAGTTTCAGTGCTTTAGATAGTGAGCATTGCAATTTGCCGGTAGACACTGTGCAACAGAGAATATTAACCTCTGCCATTCCTGTTCAGTATTCAGAAAAATTGGGCACTGTTTAATACGAGATCTGCTGTGTATTTACTAAGGCACCATAAATGATATGACTAGCAAATGGATCCAAATTCATCATCTGTATATGGGAGATAATATCAACTTCTTATGCCTACGCCATGGAGTTTTGGTGAAGAAATGAGAAGTTGGAATAACTTGAAAAGATGAGAATCATAGTATTATGTCACACTTACTTTCATGTAGGTCCATGAATGTCTACCTGGACATCAGTGAAATTCCTCATTTATCTCTTCTCTATTTGGTATGATTTCTGTACTCTTAAAGAAAGCCATTTTGTACTGTCTTCTCTCTCTCTCTCTCTCTCTCTCTCTCTCTCTCTCTCTTTCCCATTAATATAAATTCTCTGTACTTCCACCCCATTCTTGCTTTGACCCCAAAGGAATTTATCTCTTCATGTGCTTGGAAGACTTTGTTCAATGACAGGGGCAGGAAAAGAGGAATTTAATTGAAAGAAAGAGCTGGATACCTGCCGGACACCTTGAGCTGGTTTTGGTTCTCAATGGAGAAAGGGAATTGAGAAGTAGAATCTAATGGAAGCAACCCTTAAATATATGAAAATTCTGGGCATGTGCAGAGCTAATTGTCCCAGGAGACAAAGTATGTTGCAGAATCAAGAAGACCCTTCTCCCTACCTCTGAATGAAACCCAACACTATGCTGACACTCAGTGTTTTTGGTAAATCTAAAGGCAGAAACTATGGCATGCACACTAACTTTTTTTAGGGACATAGTGGCAGTAAACTTTTTTTCTAAAAGGATTTGCAGAAAACAGATGTGGAAACTGGAAAAAGGAGAAACAGGGCACAAGTTACATGGCAATTATGGTTAACAAGTGGGCCAGTACCACACCTGAAACATCTTTGGGTACTCTTAATTTTGTAGGAGCACATGGGTGAGGAGGATGAGAGCCAGCTCTTACTGAGTTTATCCAGTCAGTACACATGAGACTATCTCTTTGACAGCTCTATCCCTCTCCTTCTCGTTGTCCCTTTCCCATTCTCTCCCTCTTTCTTATTCTCTTTTTGAAGATTCATTATGGTTGGCTCTATGTTCTGAGCTATTTCCAGATACACTTAACATTCTGGTTTTTAATCTGGTAAATGAGGAATCAGGGCTATATCATGTACAAGAGTCCTTCCACAATCATCAAACTGTGATGTTCTGGATAGAATGGCAGAGAACGTGGTTTGCGAAAGTGTACTATATAGTTGTCCGAGGTGGGGCTTATATCCCCTGTGCCTAATTATGAGGGAGAATCTTTAAACCTGTTGGGTTGGGGAACAATGTGAAAACTGGAATCTTACATTCCCTTCTCTATGTAAAACCATAGGTTGGGTTCTGGCACATATTTCTTCCAGCTTCCATCTGACAGGAGGTGACATGAAGGAGTGATGAAGGGCATGCAACCCAAAGCAACATTTCTTTGAAATCCAGTCCTCCCAGTTACTATATGTGGCCTTGACAATTAATTAACTTCATTAAGCTTTCATTCTCAACTGTAAGATGGGGATGGTTACAATACGGCCTAAGCCAGAAATTTATAACAAAGAGTAAGTGAATTTCTATAAATGTTTGAAAGAACATCTGGTACATAATTTATACAATATATAATTTATTTATTTATACAGTATAAATAAATACAATATAATTTGATTTATACAATATAAAATTTATACAATATTTAAAAAGCTACAAATTAGGGAATGTGTCACATTGAAATCATTGTCTGATTATATTTCTAATGTTCCTTATTAAGTCTGTGCATCCCATGAAGACTCGATCAAATAGCACATGATAATAAATATTTGATTAATATTGGGCAAATTTTTAAAAATCTAACCAAGATAATGGGGCGCCTGAATGGCACAGCGGTTAAGCATCTGCCTTTGGCTCAGGGCGTGATCCCGGTGTTATGGGATCGAGCCCCACATCAGGCTCCTTCTGCTGTGAGCCTGCTTCTTCCTCTCCCACTCCCCCTGCTTGTGTTCCCTCTCTCGCTGGCTGTCTCTGTCTCTGTCGAATAAATAAATAAAATCTTTAAAAAAAAAAAAAGCATAATGCAGTGGGAAAAAAGGATGATGTTTAAGATGATAAACTATTTTATCTTGACATAAGAACATTATCTTTTGAATAGCAAGTGGGTGGTGATATCGAACGTGAAAAGATATACATTTTAGCCTGCTATTTGGCTCTACAGTGAGCAATATTCACTTCTAGTTGTTCTAGCATAATTGCTATTTATTGTTTTCTGCATTTACACTCAACCTTCAGATAAAATGTGGACAATTCAAAGATGGTGATAGAATGTAAATAATTTCATGTCAACAATGTAAAAAATCAAGTTATACCTGAAAGACGTTTAAAGTAGAAGGTGGGTATGGTGACTAACATAATATGATTAAAAAATTATTATAAAATAAATAAATAAATAAAAATTTTTAAAAATAGATAAATAAAGTAGAAGGTGGGATAAGAAGGTGGCTCGAGAGCACTGAATGAGCACTCCTCCTACCTCGTATGGAATCAAGACATATTTCCAAAGGCTAATGGAATGTGAGATAGAGGAGGAAAACTTCAAAGATTTATTAGCCCTAATAATAATAATAATATAACTTTTAAACATTAGGAGTGTAAGAAGATGTAGGAAATAACATGAGCTAAATCTTCATTTTTCAAATGATGATGTCTAAAGTGGATAAATCTAGAAAGAATTACTATGATCCCTTTATTTGGCGTTATAGAAATAAGAACTAAAAGAACCAAAAAGGAAAATGATTAAAATTGTATACTGCTGGAAGGTGGGAGGGATGAGGCAGGGATGGTTATTTTTCATTAATAAGACCCTGTAAGCACTACTTAGTTTTTGTAATACGTGGTATTTAATTTCCTTAATAGGAATATAAAGTCATTAACATAACTCCAGAAGAATTAACTCAATTATCAGGAGAGGGGGAAGGGCAGGTAGGAGAGATGCAACAGCAGTAGCTGTCACCTATTATATAGACTTTAATATTGTGCCAGGCGGAGTTCTAAACCTGGTACATGTATCAGCACATTTAATCTGGGCAATAACCCTTGACTGCGGGGGGAGGGGGCTTGCTATTATCATCTCCATTTTGAAGATGAGGAATGGAAGCAGAGACTTGAAGTAAGAGCTTGCCCCAGGCTGTATAACTATTAACTGCTGGAGTTGGGGTTCAAACTCAGGGAATACTGGCACAGGGTCCTTGCTCTTCACCGTTCTGCTCTATGCTGTCGTAATTCCTGTGGGATTATTGTTTCCTCTCCTTTCCTTTTTTTTTTTTTAAGATTTATTTAGTTTGGGGGGGGTGCACAGGGAGAGAGAGGGAATCCCAAGCAAACATCTTTCTGAGCTCACTGTAGGGCTCGATCTCATGTTCCTTAGATCATGACCTGAGCTGAAACCAAGAGCCCAATTCTTTTTTTTTTTTTAAGATTTTTTTTTAAATTTCTTTATTCAACAGAGATAGAGACAGCCAGCGAGAGAGGGAACACAAGCAGGGGGAGTGGGAGAGGAAGAAGCAGGCTCACAGCAGAGGAGCCTGATGTGGGTCGATCCCATAACGCCGGGATCACGCCCTGAGCCGAAGGCAGACGCTTAACTGCTGTGCCACCCAGGCGCCCCAACCGCTTGATTTTTTTTAACCATAATCATCAATTTTGTGTTTTAAAGTTTGTGTTACCCAAAACTTAAAATTTCAGTGGACTTTTATTTTAAAATCAGAAAGGGGTAGGAAGACATTTATGAAAACTCAAATTTATGTTTCTTCTGTCTCCCAAGATAAGAGATAATTTGTATAAATGTGTGTGATTTATGCAACCAAATGCACTCTTTGGAAATTTGATTTAAACATTTTATCACTTTAAGTGTTTGTTTCATTCAAAGGGAAATATATTAAAATTTTCCTGCCAATGCTTCTATCCAATTTAAAAGCTCCAGACAATGATTAGACTTTATCAGTCTTCTGACGATAAAATGAAGCTGTGTGATCCCTGAGGCCAGTTCCTAAAATGCTATGGAGCTTCTGCTTATTCTCTTGGGACACTTGCATTCAGAGCCCTGAGCCCCCACCTAAGTATCTGACTGCCCTGAGGCTATCCTGTGAGGAAGCCTTGGCCACATGGAGAGACCATGTGTACGTCAGTCAGTAGTCCCCACTGAGATCCCAGTCCATGGCCAACAGGAGCCACCGGTCATGCAAGCGAACCAGCCTGCCAATGACTCCAGCCCCTAGCCTTTGTGTCTTTCCAGATATAGGGCAAAATCCAGCAATTCTACACTTTCTGTTTTACACTGACATGACTCACAAAGTGAATTTTTATTATAAATCCGAAAGAGATATTAAAACAAATTACTTTATAAGCAGAGTGATGGATGGCAAACACTCCTAGTGTGTAGGCTATGAAATATTCATAAGGAATATATAAAATTCATTGTCATTTCTCAAAACCTCATACACAGAGGATGGGGTTTTCGTCCATGTTGTGTGGGACTGGAAAGTGCTGGGTAGTTTCTCATTTCTCATTATCTGGACATTTGTCAGACTAACAGGTCAGAGCAGGAGGGGACAGGGGTGTCAACCCCTGCTGCTCGGGGTAGAATCACCTGAGAATGAAAAATTCCGGTGGCCAAACCACACTCAAGCTCAGCTAACTCACCATCTCTGAGGGTGGGACCCAAGTATGAGTTTTTTTTTTTTTTTAAAGATTTTATTTATTTATTTGACAGAGATAGAGACAGCCAGCGAGAGAGGGAACACAAGCAGGCAGAGTGGGAGAGGAAGAAGCAGGCTCATAGCGGAGGAGCCTGACGTGGGGCTCGATCCCATAACGCCGGGATCACGCCCTGAGCCGAAGGCAGACGCTTAACCGCTGTGCCACCCAGGCGCCCCCAAGTATGAGTTTTTAATAAGGCTTCCAGATGGTTCCAATGAGGAGCCAAGGATGAAAACCAGGCCTCCCTGAGTCTGATTCAGAAGGTCTGGGGTGAGCCCAGAAATCTGTATTTGTCAAACAGACCCAGGTCATACTTATGACCAGGTAAGTTGAGTAGTCACTTGTAAGGGGCTGACCATGTGGGCTCTGTGGTTACTCACACCTGGTTCAATCACTTCCAAACTGTGAGCCGTGGGTAATTGTGTAACCTCACTAAGCCTTAATTGATCCATCTGTAAAATGGGAGTATTGAAAAATTGGAAGGAAAAAAGCATATAAGGTGCTTGGCAGAGTGTTTGGTACAGAAGAACCCATTTTAAGACATTGGCTCTTATAAGGAGTAGCTCCACTGCCGACCAAAGCCTCTTGGGAAACAGGCCATAGTGGTTCCTGAAGGTTCCAAATTGTTCAGAGAGGCCTTTTCTTGCCTGGAAATGAATAGGGTGCTCCAGATAAAGCCACAACTTGCAAGAGCTCTTTGTCTCAAATGCACACATGCCCAAGATCCCTTATACCTCCAAATTAGAGGATTTTCTCAGACATTGTTGAAAGGATCCATGCACATTGCTGAGGGTCCGGTGTGGGTAAATATTATCATTCCAGGTAGAGGACTGATATGTGAAGAGCATAGGCTACACCCCTGATCACACAGCACCGTAAGGGTGAAGCTGGGGAGAAACTCTCTGGAAAGTGGGGAGAATGAGAGCCAGGGTAGAGGGTGCAGATGGAGGGGCAGGGGCCCATCTCCAGTCCTGGCAGACACCTGGAGGCCACCCCTTGCCTCGGCTTCCTCCACCAGTGTGAACACGTCTCCCTACTGTGTACTTCCCACACTGCACTTTGATGACATTTCCGAATCCGTGAACAGCAAAGGTACTAACTGCTGTCCACTGACACGGTCATCTGCAAAGTGCGAAAATTAACCTAACTACTTAGACAATCTCTTGCTATGTTTTTGGCTAAGAACTATTCTTCAGCTCTTTTGGGAAGAGGTTTTTTTTTATTTTTTTTTATTATATTATGTTAGTCACCATACAGTACATCCCTGGTTTCTGATGTAAAGTTCCATGCTTCATTAGTTGTGTATAACACCCAGGGCACCATGCAATACGTGCCCTCCTTACTACCCATCACCAGCCTATCCTATTCCTCCACCCCCTTCCCCTCTGAAGCCCTCAGTTTGTTTCTCAGAGTCCATAGTCTCTCATGCTTCATTCCCCCTTCTGATTTACCCCCCCCTTTCTTTATCCCTTTCTTCCCCTACCGATCTTCCTAGTTCGTATGTTCCATAGATGAGAGAAATCATATGATAATTGTCTTTCTCTGCTTGACTTATTTCACTTAGCATTATCTCCTCCAGTGCCGTCCATGTTGCAGCAAATGTTGAGAATTTGTTCCTTCTGATAGCTGAGTGATATTCCATTGTATATATGGACCACAACTTCTTAATCCAGTCATCTGTTGAAGGGCATCTTGGTTCCTTCCATGATTTAGCTATTGTGGACAATGCTGCTATGAACATTGGGGTGCATATGGCCCTTCTCTTGGGAAGAGGTTTTGGTTGGCCGGCTGGTGACTGCCCCCCTCCCCCGCCACTCCACTCCCTCAGCTCTCTGCTTTATTGCGTAACGCAGATGAAGCCAGGATGTGTTATTGATGTTACATGTTTTAATTCTCGGTTTCTTTAATGTGGGGAGAAAATATCTTCCAAGCACTCATTAAAGAAATGTTCTTGTGTTCAATTTGCCCTGGCTGCAGAATCGATTCATGAATGTCACCTGCTGTCCCTACCCTGAGTCACAGAAATTGCTTAAAATAGATTTCCTGACAGATCAGCTGGAGCTGGATGAGCCACACAGACCTGGCAACCAGTATTTTTTTAGTATGAAAATATCACCGCACTGCATCCACTCACAAGTAGGGGACAGGTGCTTCCCTTGCAACCTACAGCCCCCACGGGTGGTGGCCTCCCACATTTCCTCTGAACACATACTCCATTATAAGTCAGATTAACTCCAGATATTGCAGAAGTCCTATTCTTTGTCAAACAGTGGGGATAAATCTTAATTTTGAAAGTACATGATCCACGTTGCCTCTCCTCAATAACTTGATGAAGCCAGGGAAACATGGATCCTGCCAGGGATGAAAGGGACACTTCTAAATCCATACTCAAGTCTGTGGGCTGAAATAAGCTGGCTCTCCTGTTTTTCCGTCCTCTTTGTCTTGAGCATTTTAATGTTCAGAGACTAGAGGGAAATGGTGTGTCTGTCCCCCATGATTCCACTACCAGCATTCCGTCAGCAAGAGCAACACCAGCTTCTGCATGTGGCGATATTATAGACACCAAACACTTATGTAATAATGTGTGTGATTGTAGCCAGGGTCTTACTTCCAGAAGCCTAACTAAAATCTGTGGTCTTAGCTGTCTGATTTCTGAACTCACACGATATTTATTAATTTCCTTTCTCGCCATCACTTCAAATGCAGAGAAGCCCCACAGCATTTTGGGGGACCCTACTACCTATGATGAAGTGTCACAGATCAGGACACTGAGATGATCCCTCAAGCTTGAGATTGTCCTTCTAGGTTTCATAATTGATGAAATGAGAAAGTACTTGCCTCCTATGTATATTTGTCTACTACCCCCGAATGGTATAACTTTAAAAATAAATTCAGCACCACTCTGATTTGGATTCTTTCTACCGTCTTTTCAGCAGAGTAGGAGAGTGTACAAGGGAGCTAGAATATCCCCGCCATGGTTCTCCAAAAGGACTGGACGAGGGATGATCCCCCAGCATCTTCAGCAGGCTTGGTGCTAGAAATGGACAAAGTAGGAAACACCATATATAGAAACATTAGGGTGCTTCTAATTTTCAGCTTCAGCTCAAACACATCCAGTTGCTGTTTGGTGCAAAGATCCAGCCCTGTGTCCAGCCCCACTGCCCAGGGTGAAGGCCAAGAACTACCCCACCAGCCTCCTGCTCTTTACATTTCAGTTCCACAGGTGTGACCCGGACTCGGAAATTCTCTGTCCTCTGGGCCAGTACTTCTCACACTGTAACGTGCACATGGTCACCTGGGGCTCTTGTTAAGATGCAGAGTCTGATTCAGCTTATCTAGATTGGGGCCTGACAGTTGCATTTCTAACAAGCCGTCCCGGACCACACGTGGGGTAAATAGCAGGAGGCAGGCACCAGGCTGTGGCGAGAGCATCTCTTCAGCCAGGGGACTGACACCTATTCTGCATTTCCCGGGCTGAGGTAGGAGAATGAATGTTTCTGGGCCACTTCAGTTCTTCCTGGAAAACGATATAAATAGAGCCAAGTTTCTCTCCATGATAATGGATGAAGCAGAAAGCACACATAATTGAAATCGTCAGAGAGCCCCAAACGGTGCTTTTGCCATTAGTTTCAAGCCCCTCCATCCGAGTGCTTATCAGCAAACCCAGAAGGGACTGAGAGCCACCTCACCTCCCACCACCTTTCTGGCAGAGGGGCAATTAAGTAAATGATGAAAAGCCAGGAACCGAGAAAGAGTAGAGAACCTCAACACTTCCTTTTCCAAAAACTAGATTAGAGGAGTCTGTGAACTTGAGTGAGAAAAAAAAAATTACATCTTTATTTTTATTGACCACGTAGGTTTAACATTTCATTTCATTATTCATGAGGCACCAAACCAGCAGTAGCTACTCGTGACTTTGTCTCCAGCAGAAATACAAGAATTTTCATGCTACATTACAGCTATTGGAGATTACCTGGGACTGCTCTCCTTACTCATCACTACCTGAAATGACTAACTCTTCTTACAGTAAGGAAACTTCCTGGCTCTTGTTAATAAAGAAGCACATATACTACTAATGTCTCCATTTCTCCATGTTTTGATAACCAGATTTCAGTAAATCGGTTTCTTTGTCATTCTTTGTTATTTATTTTATATCTTTTACTACACAGTTCTGGACAAGAGTCCATTAAGTATGAAGGCGCGCATCGCATAAAATGTTTAAGACCGGGGCGCCTGGGTGGCACAGCGGTTAAGCGTCTGCCTTCGGCTCAGGGCGTGATCCTGGCGTTATGGGATCGAGCCCCACATCAGGCTTCTCCGCTATGAGCCTGCTTCTTCCTCTCCCACCCCCTGCTTGTGTTCCCTCTCTCGCTGGCTGTCTCTATCTCTGTCGAATAAATAAATAAAATCTTTTAAAAAAAATGTTTAAGACTTCCCTCCCCTAGCACAATGTTGGGCTGTGAAGAAATGGCAGCTGCTGCGTTCAGCATGGTCAGCACTAGATAAAATAATTCTTTTAGGTCAGGGATCACAAATACATATTCCTGCAGAGCCCAGGTATATAGGAAAATGTGTAAAGTGGTCCAGTCTAAGAAAAAAACAGCAGAGAGAAAGTTGTATATAGCATCCGACTCTTGCCTTTGGAGTTGAGGACAGTGGAGTCGAGGGGACTGTGGCAAGTGGAAGAATGTGTGTCCTGTCTACACAGGGCATCCCTGACAGCTCTACAGTGATGTGAGAACACCCCCGGTTGCCAGGTCTTCAGATTTTTCTAAGAGAAGCCAAAAGTCTTGGTGTTGTGGAAATCCTCCCCATCATACACAATGTTGTAATGTACATCTTGGCAATGACTGCAATTAACAAGAAATGGGGGTGGGGGGAAGAACAAAACAGCAATCAATATCCAGCATGAGCTAAATAGACAATACAGAAAAAATGCCTTAGAATATAGGGAAAGTTGTGTGCATATTTTTGTTTATAGTACATTGTACAGTGTAAAGAAGGTTGTAAACATTTTTACAGTGCGATCCTGTTTTTATTGAAAATACCTACAACGTTATCCACTGATGGACACTTTGTTTCCATATTGTGGCTATTGTAAATAATGCTGCAATAAATGTGGAAATGCAGATTAAAGAAAAAAGAACATTTCAAAATCACTAAACCTCCAGTTTTGTACATAAAGAAAGGCAAAAGAGTTGTCTTAACAACACCCAAAATTTCATAAGGAGGGTTATCAGATTTAGCAAATAAAAATAGAGGGCACCCAGTTAAATTTAAATTTCAGATAAGCAATAAATATATTTTAATATGTTTCCCAGGTGATATTTGAGATTATACTTATATATAATATATTATATTTTTTATTATAAATATATTATACTTATATTTTTAATAATTGCCTGTAATCCATATTTAACCAGGTATCCTGTATCTTATCTGGCAACTTCACTCATAAGCCAACTCCAAGTGTGATGGAGTAGTTACTACTAAAATTAATATGTAATTGACAACCAGCACTGCAATTGCGTTTTTCTTTTGTTTGGGTAGCATTTTTATTGGAGGACCACATGCATTCAGGAAAGTGCACATATCATCCGTACAGCTCAGTGACTTTTCACAACCAAGCACATCCAGTAACCAGTACCCTGGTCAAGAAAGAGAACAGTCCTGGCCTGCAGGAGCCCCTCGTGCCCTTTCAGACCTTATCCCTGGCCCAAGGGGAACACCATTCCAGACTGAAAATAGCATAAGTTCGGGGTGCCTGGTTGGCTCAGTCACGAGAACATGTGACTCTTGATCTCTAAGGTGATGAGTAAAAATTACTTAAAAATCAATAAATAAACTTTAAAAAAAACAGCATAAGTTAGTATGTTCTGCTTTCAAATCTTATGTAAATGGGATTGGGTTGTATTTTTAAGATTACAAAACTGTGTATGTGTGGGGCGCCTGGGTGGCTCAGTGGGTTGAGCGTCTGACTTCAGTTCATGTCATGATCTCAGGGTCCTGGGATTGGACCCTACGTTGGGCTCTGCCCTCAGCTGGGAATCTGCTTCTCCCTCTGCCTCTGCCCCTCCTCCCGCTAGTGTTCTCTCTCTCTCTCTCTGTCTCTCAAATAAGTAAGTAAAATATTTAAAAAAACAACAACTGTGTGTGTGTGCATGCGTGAGAGAGAATGCTTACTCTGACTATTGGATTATTGTGTATAAATCTACGTTTTGGCATACAGGAGACACTGCTGGTGCTCCACCCATGGACCCTTGCCCTTGCCTTTTCAGTTCCTGCTAGCCTGACTTCAAATACCAGTACCTACATTTCTCTTTCTGAAGGCTCTCCATGGTCACTGCCCCTGGGCAGGGAGTGCCAGGGATTAGCAGTCCTGGGTGCAGACCTCAACCAGTGACTGATGGGAGTAGGTGGATAAATACCCCAGCTCCCTCTCCCCTTGGGTGTGTTCTCCCTGGTCTCCCAGAACTCCCCACCAGAAATCAGGATTGTACCCCAGTTGCACCTGCTGTAACTTGCTTCTTGTCTTCCTTCCATCACCTGCCTCGCTTCCCCCAGACCCCAGCACTGTTTCCTAGAACCACCTCTCAAATAACCTTGGTGCACTGAGATCATTGCTGTGGACTCTATTTCTGGGTGGAGCCAAGCTCACACATCCAGTGATATGAAATTACCCTCAGTACCCTACCTTTATTCAACCAACTCGTCCCTGGGGCTGGTACCTAGTGCTGCCAGATGCAGTGTTGAATGCAAACGCTACACCTTGTCCTAGCATGGGCAGAGGGCTCCAGGAACACAGCAGGCCACAGTCCTCTGGCCGCAAGTCTGGGATTTCCTTCCCTAAGGCAGAGCTAGCTGACTCCTTGTGAATTCTGTGTGTGAGCACAGTCAGAGCCACCACATTTTGAAGACCTACCAGGCAATAACTTAGATTTAACATGAAAACGACTGCACGTAATGTTTTGGATGATTGAGAAGGCACTCCAGAGTCCTGGGCGCTCCGGGTCATGATGCACATCCATGGTTATTGTTCAGAACAATCAATGAAGAGGGAGTGTTTGAGAGATTACTGTGTGTCTGCACTGTCCTGGTGCGGCCTCATCTTTATTTAAATATATCTCCAATAGTGGCTTGTTTACTTGTCATTTGCTTTCCCCACATACATCTCGAAATGAGATTTCTTAGAAAAATTAAATTAAATTAAACAATAAATTTGCTTTTACATTTGCGAAGATTAATTAATAAGCAAAGATTCACTGTGTTTTGCAGAAGCATGGTCTTTTTACATGGCCTGATTGTTATGGTCCATTCCTGACAATAAACCAGAAAGCAGGAGCTTTTTATATATCGGGGGGGGTTTTCCCGGGATCGAAGGATTTAAAAAGTGTACTTGAATAATGCACAGAAAGCAGCACCAAGCCTTCCCTATGGGAGGAAGACCTGGGTCAGGCCCTCACCCACTCTCGGCACCACTGAGCGTGCTCAGACTGGGTGGGGAACGCCCCAGGGCCCCATCCTTGCTCCACATCGTGTGGCTGCCTTTCCTGAGATAAGAATTGGCTGTAGAAATGGTGTCAGCTCAAAAGCTTGGAACAAAACTCATGTTATGATTTTTCAAATCCCTTTTCCGTGAAATCTGTGTGAAATAACAGCATTTCTGAGATGTTAGTTGTATGTTTTTTGTCATGTAACTATTATACTGTTCAGACTGCTTCAACAGTTTTCCAAAAAGGCAAAGCGCTTACAAGTTGAGGGTATTTGTGCCTTTTAAAATGTGTCTGCAATGTCAAATTCTGCTGTTCATCGAGAAAAATCGTCATATGTACTACATTATATTGTATATATTTACACTATATATCTGCATGTATACTGTGTGTGTATATTATCATATATATAAATAGCTGTATATAGATTTGCAATATATAGCCAGAAATATACAGAAAACATACCATTTTATCATAAACAATTACTTTTAACCTCCTAGAACGAGCCAGAATTCCAGAAGATTATCAGTCAACATTTGAATAAAGGAGAATGTGTTTTCCTCTGTTTTAGAAGGGTGGTTTTTTTTGTTTTTTGTTTCTTCTTTTGGCATTATGCCACTCTGAAACTAAATGAAATCATAAAAAGGAAACTAAAGCTGCATATTCAATAGAAAAAGTGTGAAATGCACTCCAGAAATAGAAAAGATGATCAAGAAATATCAGGATGAAATTTCAGTTGGGAGGGATTCCTAGAGCTAGGCGGGAAATAGAGCGTCTGCCTTTAATTTATGGGGCAGTTTGCCAGCAATGGCCTTCTGTAATCTGCACCATCTGCATTATTGATTAATGAGGTCAAGGGCAGAATTACTCACTGTTGGTTTCCTCCCAGGAGCCCTGTTCTGGTCTCTTCGCCAGAGTGACTTCTTGGTCTTCCTTGCAGCCACTTTGCAAAGTGCTAAGGAGGCATTGTCCTCCTATAAGTTCCCCACCCCCCACCCCGGGCCGGGCCCCGAGTTGGGTGAACACCTGCCGATAGATGACAAAGAGTCTCCCATTTTGATGCAGAGGTGCTAATATGTCCCTCTTTGCCAATAAATGTGTTCGGGATCAGTCTGATGGTTGCTGGCCTCCATTTAGGGATAAAACACCCTTCACTGAGAAGCAAAGGGAACCACTTAGACTCCATGCACCCCATTTTGTGGAAAAGTGAAACATCCAATCACCAAACAATGATCTGTATTGGTGTGTGTTTGTTTGTTTTAACTAAACTAGCTAAACAGAGTAGTTTCCTATTTATTTCATGGACTCTCCCCCTCCTGTAATACGTCCATACCATATCCATATCTGTTGTGGTCCTTATGGTAACTCCTTTCTGCTTGGATTACTTGGCCTGAATCTCCATAAAGCAGCATATGCTTTAAATTGAGCTGTAGTTACTGCTTTTTTTGTCTCTCACCTTCAATTTTTCCCCCCTTTGGCTACCATCTCCAACACACCTGCTTAATGGCTTAGGGTCATAGAGAAAAAATGATCTCCATGGGAGGCAATCACAAATGGGTGTCTGCTTTTCATCTCTGCCTGCAGTGAGGCATTGTGCCATGGTGTGAGGGGACAGGGGCTTGAGATCCTAGCCCTTCCTGCCTGATTGCTGGCCAGCGAGGGTGGCAGTGCCCACCTTATTAGGTCACTATAGGATTGAATTAACCCTTTCAGATCCCTGGATTTGCAGAAGGTGTCAGGTAAATATTTACTGTTGTGATGAGTGGCAGTCACAGAAGTGTAAGGAAGAGGTAGATAGGAGGTCATGGTCACAGCTCTCGATAGAAACACTGCAGGCTCATCAATCGTGCTTTAATTCCCTCTAGAGTGTGGAAAGAAATTACTGTGGTTTGACTCTTTCTTACTTGTCTTCTGGTTCATTGCTTCTACAGAAAAAAATTGGTTTCGCTCAAGTGCGAGCTCTTAATCTGAAGCTAAATTTGATGATGGTCCAGCGGCTGAAAGCTATTCTGGAGGATAAAATAATCACTACTAGTCCAGAGTTGGCATGTAGGCTTAATGCAAGGTGTATTTCTGCAGCAGTAAATCTAAGTGGGTAATTTGTATTATACTTTCTTATTTTTTAATTTGTATTTAAGTTATATATGCACAGAACTTAAAGAGGCAACCAGTTCTAAAAAACTTATTATGAAAGAGAGCTCTCTTCTGGTCCACCAACACCTTTTCCGTCTCTTTTGATGCAACTGTGTTTTTTAAACAACATATAGTTGATGCACACTGTTAAGTTAGTTCCAGGTGTCCAGCATCGGGATCGTGGGACACATCCTCCAGTAGCTTTTTGAGAAAGGATACATAGGAAGTAAAGGTTTTGAGACAATTACACATTTATTTTTACTCTTCTCTCACTCTTAATGTGTAGTTTCGTTGGGCACAGAATTTCAGGCTGAAATAATTTTCCTCTCTAATTTTAAAGGCGTCACTCCATTGTCTTCTAGTCTCCAGTGCTTTTGTTGAGAAATAAAATGTCATTCTGGTTTTGATCCTTTGTATGTAATCCCGTTTCTCTCTTTCTGGTGGTTTCTAGACCTTTTTCTCTGTGCCAGTATTCTGAAAATTCCTAATGATATGCTTCGGTGTACATCTTTTTTTGGTCCATTGTGCTGAACGCTCAGGAGGCCGTTCTACTTAGAAAATGCACATCCTTAACTTCTGGGAATTTTTAAAAAATTATTTATTTGATTATTTTCTCTCTCCTGTTTTCTGGAACTTCTGTCTTCAAGTGCCAGGTTTCCTGTTTCTGTTAAGGTGAGGGAGGTACAGTCACTGGTCTCTTGAAGTGAGGGAGATAATTTGTGGATTAAATTTTCAAATACTCTTTCAGTTATCCTCTCTTCAGACCCTCTTTCACCCCCACTTCTAAAGCTTTGCCCACTGCCAGCTGAGTAGTCCATTGTTCTTTTGCTTTCCAGCATCTGAGACGCCTGGGTGGCACAGTTGGTTAGGGATCTGCCTTTGGCTCAGATCATGATCCTGGGATTGAGTCCTGCATTGGGCTCCTTCCTCAGCAGGGAGTCTGCTTCTCCCTCTGCCTTCCGCTCCCTCTGCTTGTGCTCTCTCTCTTTCTCTCCCCCTCTCTGACAAATAAATAAATAAATAAAATCTTTAGAAAATTTTTTTGTTGCTCTGATCAGCTCTTACATTCCATTTTCTTTGGGGGGGGGTTATGCCTTGTAAAAAAAAAATAATCCCTTTACTATTATCTTGTTCTGGTTAACAAGAAAGAGCAAAGGTCATGGTATGTATCCAGTCTGTTATCTTTAACTAAAAGCCCAAGTGATTTTTAAGGAAATTCAGAATTGATATTTGCCACATGTTTTAAGTCCATTTTTCTAATCATCAGACACTGAATAAATATTCACAACCTTTTACGACCTGCTGGAAAATGGACAGTCCAGTACAATGTAAGCTATTCCATAGATGACCTTGGATTCTAAGAGCACGTAGTACAAGGAGAAAGCATAAGAGGATAAAGAACACTTTACATTCGTTCTGAAGTGATTTCTGTGGCATGAACCCTCTTCTTCACAACCCCATCATCCGTAACTTAGATCTGCAAATACAAGACCTAATAAGGCAAAATCAGCAACAGAAAAATACCTTAAGTGTCCCTATAACAAGTAGAAGAATGTGTTCATGGAAGGAGACCTCATTATTCATTTATGGTTCTATTTAAGTCCTATCTTTCATGTTATTTGAATCCAGAAAGCCTTTTCTGGTTTGACTTTGCCTGATCTTTTCTTTATAGACTGACACAGTTGTCAGGGAGAGAAAAGACTCCAAATGTTGCTTGTCCCTGAATCTCTTTTTCCTATTGTCTTTGGTGCAGCATGTGGCTGTCATTGGCCCAGCCGACAGCTGACATTTGCTATGTCCTTCTTCACTTATGAGGCCAAGGGCAAAGGCAGCTAGACAGGTCCTGTGGCCAGGGGGGAGGTTGACACTTCTCCTGGGAGGTGGAAGGAAGTTGTGAGTGACAGCCAGGAAGCACTTCAAACACCACTCTGCCGACTCTCCACCCTTCTTGGTGAGACCCTGCCAAAATGGACCCACTCCACTAAGCAAAGAGAAAACAGCAGGTATCCCTCAAAAGGAGGTTTGGAAGGGCTTATCAAGGAGAAATGACTTTTCCTCCAGAACAGGGATCTTAACCTGGCGTCTGCAGCTCCCCTGTTCCTGGCAGCCTCTCCTCCCCGTGGCCCAGCCCAGCTCCATTGCCCTCCTTCGTCTCACCCAGGGGCCTCCTTCTCCTGCAGGAAGTCTGGACACAGCAGGCCAGGGCTGTTGTAGCCTCCAGCGGTGTGTCTCCTGGCCTCATCACAGCGGAGCCATCATATCCTTAAAGGGACATTGCCCAGCTGCTAAAAATAACATTTTTTTCCAGATAAATATGCAAATCAATGTTTTAAAAATTCTAATGAAATCAAGAGTCAGGTGCCCACAAGGACAGGCATGTAATAGAGGTGAGGGGAAGGGGGCTTCAGACTGGGCTTGCCCAGGCTGCAGCAAACATGACAGCCTTGACAAGGACACAGGATAGGTGCCTCCTCCATCCCCTTGGCGTGAGGAATGCTAAGGTTGGTGGGTTCCTGGGAGACACAGGTCTTTGATTCGGCTTTGCTGAAACTTCTTCGTGCTACCCAGCAGCTTGGGACACGTCCATCTGACCTTCCCTCCCTCCTTCACAGGGGTCAGACCCAAGACGTGGTTGGGTGGCACTCCTACCTTCCCCCTGGCTCCCTCCCTGTTTTCTCGCATGAGTGTCTTCCCCTCACAAAACTGTTGCAGGTTTAATCCCATCTTGGAGTCTGCCTTTCAGAAGATCCAAACTAATACACCCAAAGACCTTTAATAAATTCATATCGATGGGCAGACTGACTGGGACCAGCACAGGAGACAGACATACTAAGTTGTGTTCCTGGTTTATCACTGGCCAGAGCCACCAAGAGCCATGCTTTCACTCTCTGTGCACTGTCGAATATCCTGTTTCTTACTGTTTTCTGCCCTTTTCCTTCAGGTTGTGGCTCTTTCCTCCTGGTGCCTGCTGAGGGATTCGATTTACTACACACTGTCAGTGGTGGCGCTTATCGTGGTAAGTGTGTGATGCACCCCTCACCTGAGTCCCCTTGCCATTTGACTCTTAACTCATCCTTCTCACCACTCGGGATTATGTGTAGCCACTCTGCATGGAGCAAGTTCAAGGTCTCTGGTGACAAATGAACGAACAGATGTCTATGCATAGAGGTGGCTTCTCTTTCTTCCAGCTGCTTTGATGACCCAGAACCCCAGCATGACAGTTTGGTGCTCAGAACAGAAGTGTTGACTCTGGTTCCATGAGAGTCCTCTGCTGTTTTCCTGTGACCCCCTGACCATTCCCTCTCACTTTCTCATGGCTCCTCTGGAACTTCTTCAGAGTCAGTGACCCCGGGTTTGGGCCTTACTTCCCCCTCTCCATATGCTCTCCCAGGACAGCACCCATGGCCATTACCACCTTTGTGGTGGAAAACCTCCACACTGTATTCTCAGCAGTGGCACCTCCCTGAGGTCCAGTCACCAAGAAGCCCCTCTCTATTGGACATCTTCCTGTCCCAAATTCAATGTGTCTCTAAACTTACTGTGACTTCCCCAAGATTGGACTCTCATTCTGTATTTCAATCTTCATTTCTCTCCTAGCCATGAAACCTGTGGATGATATTAACTTGACCTTTCCCCCAATTCCACCATACCGATTTGGCTTCATTGTAGATTTTCATCTTGTAAAAATGTCCCCAGTGTGTCCCTTCATAGCCCATTTTAGTTGAGGCTTCTTATGTCTTTGGCCCAAACTGACAGCCTGTCGCGGGTCAGTATGACTATGAGAAGCATCGCTGCCACCCACCCTCCCCTCCGTCCCCAGTCAGTCCTTGGAGCTTCCAAGTGATAGCTCTGCAAAGAACACCCTTGTGGCTCCGTGTCAACTGTGGGGACACATCCAAACCCCACAGCTTGACAAGTCGAGTCAACCAGAAGAAGGGTGGTGAATCAGAAAGACACTGAAATGGGAGTTAGGACATCTGACTCCTAATCTTGGTTCCCTCCCTTCTGGCTAGTTCTAATGACCTCGGAAATATCAGTCTCTTCAAGTCATAGTTTTCGGACCTACAAAACAGAAATAGATCCACTGACGGGTTTACTCCCCTGTTTACAAAGTATTTACCTGTAGGTTATTTAATTGTCAATATCTGTACAAGTAAGTTGACAATGATGTTTAATACAAGACTTTCTACAAGGAACCAGTGGCTACTTCAGCCAACAGCAGTCCCTGACAGTGAAGATCTTGGGTTTACAACCACAGTCCCCTCGTTCCAGGGGCCACTGATAATTGGAAGGGTCAAGACCTGCCCAAGCAGTAGAACATTTGGACCCACCATGTTGGAACTGAAGACAGGCCCCCTCTATTGAACTTCTGGTTGGTAGACTTAAGGACATGCATGGATTCTATGTTCTCATTCTCAGTTACTACCTGTGGGAAAGGTATTATCATCCCCAAATCTAGAAGACTTTACTGTTCACACAGACTTCTCAAACACTTGTTGCAGCGAGCTTTGTCCTGAGACATGGAAACCCACGTTGATCACGTGCACCCTCTGCTCTCCTGCCTTTAGGGTAATTTAGGACGGCTTTGAAAGTTACTATTTCAAAAGGCATGGCTTGGGGATGGCATAAATACATGCAACTCTCTGTTTCACGAATTCCAGAAAGACATGACCATTCCCAGAAAGATGAAGTGATGAGGCGGAAGGCAAAGGCTGAGATCTCCCCAGAGCACAGACTCAGCATGTCCACTCCCAACAGTCAATTGCCCACACTGGCTTCTTCTCTGTTCTCAGCACAGATGCCTCCTGGACTCCATGTGAAATAACTTGTCTTCAGCTGGATTTATCTGACTATGCCCAGGATTTTTTTTTAATGTTATTGTTGCTAATGATGTGTGAGGAAGTAAAGAGTTTTGCTTCCTTGGGGTGCAAGTAATGCTCACCCAAGGGGGTCTTTGGGCAAAGCCATCCTCTGCATCACGTGTGGCCCATGAATCACAGAGCTGAGCCAGCTGGACACCCAGGCTGCCACAGCTCTGTATTTCTCTCAGATGGCAACAAGATGCAAAAGCAAGTGATTCTCTGCTGTTACCTGCAGATTTGGACTATGTATTTACAGCCCAGATGTCAAGGCTGGAGTTTTCCGATTTTCAGAAAAATCACACTTCTCCACTGTTAGGAAGAAATGGCAGAGATAAAGCTTGAGTCTTCAGGGTTTGGTCTTGGTTCTTCTTATTTTTACCTGTGTTCCGCCAACTTCTGTATGCCCTGGAAACACCCAGCGTGCTTATCTAGAAAGCACAACCCAGAGATCTTAATCCATTAAGTTCTGGAGCCCACAAAGTTCCACTCTAACCAGGATCTGCCCTGTCCCTCAGGGGATTCTGATGCATCACACTCACTTTGGGAAACTCAACTGCAAATACAGTTGGACACCATTTCCTTGGGATAGTCACCTGCCGCATGGCGATGATCGCTTCTGGAGGAAACGTTGAGATTCTCCAACACAAAGCATCATGGCAGCTTGTTTGTCTGGATTGTTGCCTGCTGTTTGTTCTCAGGGTCATTTTCACATGAGACGTGAAACCGGGGTGAGGAATAGAACAGTCTTCTATACAGAAGCACAGCATTTAGCAAAGTGCGTTTCTCAATGTCCCCAGATCTGTCCCATGGCCCAGCCCCACCCAGGCTGCTGCTCATAGCCGCTGTTCATTTTTGTCAGGGTTTTCTATTCTCCTCCTTCTGCATTTCCCCCAAATGTCATGGTAACAAAATCACTTTTCTTCTGGCCTTCTTTATAGAATATTAGGCTTCTCTATAGGACTCTGCAGTAGGCACTTAAAATTCCTGTATTGAAAAGCCTTCCTCTTATCCACAAATAATTACCAACCATCCGTACAATTTATTTTAACTATTAGGGTTTTTTTNGCATTTCCCCCAAATGTCATGGTAACAAAATCACTTTTCTTCTGGCCTTCTTTATAGAATATTAAGCTTCTCTATAGGACCCTGCAGTAGGCACTTAAAATTCCTGTATTTAAAAGCCTTCCTCTTATCCACAAATAATTACCAACCATCCGTACAATTTATTTTAACTATTAGGGTTTTTTTTTCACCGTCTCCCCCTTTTTATGGTTCTGAAATGTTCAGAAGACAGAACAACTGCCAGTCTCCGGAGGTGATGCAGTAAAGAGCTCGTTCACCCAGAGGGCAAGTCTGGACTAAGTGAGTGCATGAGAATCACCTAAGTGGGACCAGATGTTGCGTCTTTGTACATCCCTGTGAGAGGCCCTACAGCCCCTAGAGCCCCATGCAGAGGGGCACGGGGACCCAGAGAACAGGGGAGAAAGCTATGGGAGGGATGCTTTTGCTGCTGGGCCAGGAGAGCATGGACAGTCATGATTACCTGGGTCTGAAACAGGTTTGAGCTGGAGAAGACCAGATGGCAAACACACACCCTGAAACCAACAGAGCTTAAGACTGTTAACTTAGAGACAAGGGACTTGTTCCCTTGGGCATTTCGGTTTTACCTACCTTGTCTTTGTACTATTTTCTGGTGGGTTTGCTGTTGTCTTTCAGGGAAAAAAAAGAAGAAATTAGGAACGTGTTACTGTCGAAAGCAGTTATGATATCAAAAACATGCAGTGTGTGTCTCTCTGCCCTTCCTGTCCCATCAGGTGTCCCCCCTTTAGCCCTGGCAACATTCCTGTACAGCGAACCCCCAGGCTCTGGAGAAGCTGGACATGGCCCAGCAGGCTCACCCTATGACTTGAGTCTCTCTCTGTAAGACGAGTGTCACCTTTTAGGTCCTGAAAGCATCCTGGCTTCTTTGGAGCATGTCCTTGCATGCATCTACCCAGCAGATAGTCTGCACATCCTTACAGACCCTCTTGCTGCTTCTCTCCCATTTGAGTGACCCATGTCTGACCCATGTCCACCACCACCGGAAGCTCTGCCTAGCCCTACCCTTTCTCCAAATTCCAGCAGGCCCCACAGCCTCTTTCATTGAAANTCTGCCTAGCCCTACCTTTCTCCAAATTCCAGCAGGCCCCACAGCCTCTTTCATTGAAATGTTACTATAATTTACATAATCATGTANCACCGGAAGCTCTGCCTAGCCCTACCCTTTCTCCAAATTCCAGCAGGCCCCACAGCCTCTTTCATTGAAATGTTACTATAATTTACATAATCATGTAATTTACATAAATGCAAATGATTCATTACATCCTCGGTCTAACAGCTGCCCTAAAAAGGAATACTTTATTTTTACTCTTCATCTCTGCTTTGAGATCCGGGATTGTGAGCAGTAAGAGAAGGGAAACCTCCTGGGGGAGTGGATAGGCCTGGGAGACAGGTTCGGATCGCTGAACTGGCTCACAGATCCAAAGTCAGGAGTGCTGCCTACCCAGAGGGGGGCCAGTTGGAGGCCCTTAGGGCCACCTGAGCACAAGCACAGAGCAAAGCCCCTCCAAGGTAATGCTTCCCTCTCTTCCACTCAGCTGGCCTGGCCACCAGAGGTGGCCTGGGTGGCACTGTCCAGTGGTATAGCCACTGAACACATGTGGCTATTGAGCTCTTGAAATGCAGGGACTGAAACTAAGGAACTGAATTTTAATTTAATTAATTGAAATTTATGTAGCCACATGTGGCTTGTGCATATCATACCAGATAGCACAGTTGTAGAGAGCAGATCCATCTGGAGAAAATATATGCACATTCTCACAAGCATCCCTCAGTTTTAACCAGCATCAGCTCGATACTTACTACAGGACTGGGTACTGTGCTGGGTCTGTCCATGAAGAATTTCCAGTTCAATACTCATGACTCTGCAAGCTAGCTAATTACATGAGTCCCATTTTATAGATGGCAAAACTGAGGCCCCAGAAATTCAGGGATTTGCCCAGGGTCAGGGAACTGCAGTACCCCAGGTTTGCCAGAGCAAGTGTCTAAGATGGTACATCTCCACCCTCCCCACCTTCCTTCCAGGAAGTGAGCCTCTTCTCTCTGATTCAGAAACATTGAGGCTCTTACAGTCATGGTACCCCTGTTACATCTCAGCTCTCCTTCTGGGAAAGCGAGAACTAACCACGGTAGCTAGATTCTCTGAGGGAATGAATGTGAGAATTTTTTAAGTTCCTCAAACAAATCAGCTATGATCATACAAAGGGTGGTGTCCTTATCACTGCCACTGAGAGGAAGAAGGGCATGCTCTGCAGGCTGCTTGGGGTATACCAGGAAGCTGGGTCTTCCTTGCATTTGCTCCTAGAGCAGGGAGGTGGGTCAGCCAGACTCTGGGATGCACAGAGGACCCTCTTCTCTTTCGCGAGGAGAACAACTTGGAAGTTTCAGTTACGTGCCTGTGTTTGATTTTGCACTGCTCAGCAAATACAGCCCTTTCGGTTTGGCAACAATCCTCCCCTATATCCTAAATCCATGCCCTTATCCACTTTCTTTCATCCCATAGCCTGCCTCTTCATATTTATGTGAGATGTCCAGCTCTGCTCAAGCCCTGCCTTGAGGTCATCTTTATCTCCTACCCTCCTGCAGCCCCCACCACTGTTGTGGGCCTGCTAGAGATCCTGAGGTTGAAATTCCCGTTTAACTTTCAAGTGTAAACCATAATGGTGCTTAACAGCAGCTTTCCAGTGCATTTCATTGGATTCCTCTCCTCAGAAGGAACGCCATCTGCACCCCCAGTCCCCAGAGCTGAGGAAGTCAGAACTCCCATTTGGGCACATCTCCCGAGGGAGCCTCCGTGCTGTTGAGTGAGAAGTCGGGGGGTAGAGGGGGAGTGCAGTTTCCATTTCCAGCTAGGGAGGGAAGATTTTTCAGGATTTTAGTTTCTTGAAAGAGAATGGGGGTGTTGATTTCCTATTCCTTTTGCTGCTTGAAATTCTAATGGTGCCGGTGAATATAGCATAAGCCGTGGAAATCATAAGTTCTTCAGTGTAGCTGCTTCTGCTCTGTGGTAACCTGGCTTACAGTGGCCACTCCGTGGACTGACATGCAATGTGAGGACAGCCACCTGCCTCCCTGCTCAGAAGCCAGCCCAGCTGTCTGCTGCCCATACATCTGGGCGATTCCTGGCCCGTGTTCTCCCTGCTTTTCTGTCTTGAGCGTGCCACTTCCTTAGCAGTTCCCTAGGAAGTTCTGTCATCCAGGGATTCACCTGCCTGATGTAAGCCTGTCTCTCTTAGAAGAATTCTAGAGCAGACACCAGGGCTGAAAGCTGGTTTCCATGGTACCCAACTGTTTCTCTGAGGCCTGAAGAAAAAGAGTGTTTTGTGTGTGTATGTGTGTGTGTGTGTGTGTGTGTGTGTGTGTGTGTTTTCAAATTCGCTCCTGTATGTTCACATTTAGCTCGTCTGTGGAACACGTGGAAAGCATACGGGCGAAGCCAAAGGTAGCTTTGGATGAACCACACTGGGTTCAGAGAGCAGGTTCCCTGACCAGCTGTATGCAGCAAATCTGGGGCCCAGATACCAGTTAGTACCACCCACATGTGGTCATGGGGGGCGGCACCAAACACAACAAGCAAAGCACAAAGAGCTGCTTTCCCAAGCAAGACTTGCTTTCAGAAACCCAACTGGGATGAGGGAGAGTCAGTTCCGAAGGCCACACAGCATGTCCCTCAACTGCAGCATGTCCTGGAGTTTGTGTGGTAGCATGAGTTGAGGGACCTGCCTGTCCCCAACTCAGAGTGCGTCCTGGCTCCAGAACGTTGGCTGAAGACTTTGTTAGGAAGCCGTCTGTCTTGAGGTGTTTACCTTCTTCCCAGGAGGTTTAATGGAGCCTTGAAATGGACTTGATCGACTTCCTTCCAATCCCTCTCACTGCCTTGGCAGAGTGGACAGGCGGAGGGTAGGACGTGAGCACCACCTAGTGGTAACCGGCTGGAAGTGGGGGCGCGATTTCTTGTTTCCGATAAGTACCTGTATAAATGATTTCAGGGGTTTTTCTACCCTGGTAACACCGGTAGGACAGTTTTGTCTTCTTTTACCCACAGATAGAGCATGAAATACAGAGGGATATGCAACATTTGTCTTAAGTATATAAAATAAAATAATAGAATAAAATAGAAAAAAATAAGGTAAAGTAAAATAAGATAAGATGAGATACCTGTTGGCAAAGTAACGGATCCATTCTCTGAAACCATCAGCTACATCAAGTGAGAAACTTGCCTGTCCTTGTCATTTCAGGACTTTTCAGACCCAGTGATTTCAGCACTCTGTCAGGGTGGTCCAGGAACTAGAAGGAACATTCTGTGAGCAGTATCAGTTTCCTCATTTTCAGTCTTCTGAGTGGGGGATGGTCAGTGGGAAGTTCAGCCTCATCCAGGTGCTGCCAACAAGACCCAGAGGCATTCATAACTCACCATCTGCCTCCTTTCCCACCACCAAGAAGCCTGTTTCCACGTAGATTTTCTTAAAAGCCTGACTTCTAGTTCCTTTTCTCTATTTTACTGTTCTTTTTTTTGAGTCCTCTCATTTTTCTGCCCAATCCTCTACAGGAAGTCAGATAAATCCCAGGCGGTGCTTCTCATAGGCAGCTGAGAGCTCCTGGCTCTGAGTGGTCAGTGAGGGGGCACCACTGCGTCAGTTTTCTGGAGGCTTCCAGATCACCTCCGTTTGTTAGGACTTGTAGCGAGAGCAGGGCCTTTCTCCTTGTGTGCTTCCCTCAACCCCATTCCCACCCCCGACTTCCCTGGCCATGGCCTCTACCTAAACGTCAGACTCATGTGGCTTTTCATTGTGTATCTAATCCAGACCCCACTATTCCCTGATTTATTGTGTCCTCTGTAAATTCCATTCTCATCTGGGGATCCTTTGCACAATTCAGCCTATGCTGATTTTTTCCCCGTTGATATGATCACTGAAATAATCGCTAAAGAACTATTGATCTGTGCCCCCACTGGTCACTCAGATGGTGTAAAATAAGGGCTTCCCGAAAGCTGCTTTTATATTGTACATTATCACCTGCCTTCCCTGATAGATGAAAATTAAATTGGCGCTTTAATAAACTCTTTACCAGTATCTCGGGCTCTCTTAAGTAGCGATGAATTGATTGCTCCAGCACTCTGCTCAAGACTGATACTAAATTAACTTCAATTAATAGAAACATTTTCCAACTTAAATCATTTGTTCTGTTCCCTGATTTCTTGACAATGACTTTTTTTTAAAAGCTGGTGATGGTACAGAAGGATCCGTGAGTGCCTTCCAGGG
>NC_048230.1:88745442-88753228 GCF_002007445.2 Ailuropoda melanoleuca
GCTTTGACATTTTTATCCAAATGTCAACCTGTTGAATCTGGTAACAAGAGTCACAAAACTGCTGAAGCCAACGTCTTCTTCAATGTCTTGTCAGGAAGTGCGAGCTACAAATAAGCGGGGCCCCTTTCTTATCTTCTCTTTGCGCCTTCGGGATAATTGGAGAGAGGTCCTTTCTGGTGCCTGCGGAGCTGCACCTGCTCAGCTGTGTGGTTTTCTCTGCATGTCTCACAACTGCTGCTTATTATCATCTCCGGGGACTGAAGGGATGCCCATGTCTTTTGCTGAGTTTACCATCTCCATGCAGTAATGACCCCTTGCATCCAGAGGTGTCTGCCTTGGAGTCTCCAGAGGGCTCCGGGCCCTGAAAGAAAAGCACTCAGAGCTGGTCATACCCAGAGCAGTCGTATCCCACGAAGTTGGAAAGAGCGAGCTATGAAGCAACCCTCAGCAACCATTTGTTTTCAACAGCGCTCCGTCCGGGCATGGAAATATGTCATGGAAAGAAGACTTAAGTGAAGAACCAGGCCTGAGTTCTAGAACCAACTCTGCAGCTAATTGAGCGCCCTCAAGAAAATTCCTTGTGTTCTCTGTGGCTCCGTTTCCCCATATAAATCAAAAGGCCAGGATGATACCACTTTTTTCCCAAAGAGAGAAGGGATTTGGGCTCAGGCTTAAGTGAATTCAGTCACTGTTGTGTATTCCCTTTAGATCCTAGCCAATTGGGGGGGGGGTCTCCGTTTGGCACTGGTCCGTCTTTCCAGCCACCTTGACCCTTGCAAATCCCCTTGAATGAAAGGAGAGGCCCATGGCCCAGGGCATGGGCAGCCCGCGGTGCCCCACTGTGGTTTGCAGTCACTGTGGATCACTGCATTGATTTCCCACCCTCTGCACAGAGTGGCAGGCAGAGCAGAATCTCTGCTTCTGGTTGTGATGCACAGTTTCCTTGGGAAATAAATTCTTTTAAGGAAACAAACAAAAAACTAGGTCAGCTAAAAAAAAATATATTGAGTACATAGAAATCCAAGGGCTTGCCTGAAAGCTTGAAGGAGCCCAGAGACGTGCCAACGTCTTACAGGTGGCCCCCAAGTGGCTGATGTTTGGAAGCACCTGCCAGGCTCCCCATCCCCGTCCAGATCTAAAATTCGACAGCACATAGTGGTGGTGCACAGTGGGGTGGTTGTGCTTCCCTGTTCCTCCACTGTTAGAGGGAAGTTGCAGGAAGGGTGGGATGACCCGATGTTTCTCCCCTCCACAACGGGCCACCCCAGCCTGCCAACAACACCTCCTTCCGCTAACATTAGCCAGAAACAGAACCAGCACAGAGGGAAATTTATCTGCAGATCATTGTGTTGTAGGCCAACCCCGACCTGATTCCTGCCAAACTAGCTATGTGGGTGGACAGTGTGCAGTCGTAAAGTGTGTGCGTGTGCGTGCGGACCTTGCATGTGTGCGTGTGTGTACACATGTCTAATTGTCCTTTTTACTTTTTTACAGTTCATTTATGACGAACAAGTTTCCTGGTAAGTACCTCTTTTTCCCTTCCGATTTCCCCTGGCCGTGTTGCAGAGCTAAGTATACTGAAGACCAGAGTCAGGGTTTAGAAAGAAAGGGGAATGTTATGGCAGCTTGGAACAACTGACACATCCTGGGGCCTCTCTGTGAACATCAACAAAGACATTAAATTAGCTTTCACAGAGCAGAGACCTTTTGCCCTGGTCTGGGGTGGTGGCCTTCCATTTGGGAGGCTAATATCCCACTGTCTTTGTCACCCAGGTTAGATGGCTTGAGCTTAGCTGGCCTTTCTGCAGTCAGCCATTTGCTGGGCCCTGGTTAGGATTTGACTGGTCTTTACAAATTGTATCCAGACTGCTTTGGCATATTCCAAAAACCATGTATGTCTCAGGAACCAGATGGAGGCACTTCCATTATCCTTAACCCATTGAGTTCTGCCTGATACTCAAGATAGTCTGAGACCTCTGAAAAATCAGTGATTTTTTTTGATAGATACAAAGCTTTAACCAAGTTACATCTATGAGAACATTTGCATTTGGACCAACTATACAAATCCCCATTTCTCAGGTGGGTTTTGAGCAAGTCAGGTATGTTTGGAGTGGAAATAGAAATTGGGCGCACTATGCATTCTTACTTCATTTTTCTCAAATATTTGATCTGTAGATATAGAGAAATATGAAATAGTATCTGAGGGACAGTGTGGCAGTGTAGCTAGGTAACTAGACCAACTTTTCATGGTATTATTTAAAGCTAAGAATGAACCCTTGGCAAAATGAGCACTAGCCCATTGTGGGAATGACATCTCTTTGTCTTAGGATCTCTGATTTTCAGAATTCGGGTGTGGCAGAGGAACTTGCCCCATTGATGGTAAATGTGATTCACCATGCCAAGGTATTAAGTATAGTGTTGCCAGCTCTCTCTCCTCTGTCCAGGAGGGGTAAGGAGGAGACCCCTAGGAGAACTTGCTTTAAGATGCATCATCTTTATATCAACCCATAAAAAATAAGGTCTTCTTTGAGAAGCTGGAACCAGCAGGCTAAAAGGGATTAAGATGTCTGGGAGCACCTCAGGTCAGAGGTCAGGGAGAACCTCTTCATGGGATCTGCCTGGATGAGGTCACCAAGTGGAGTGGTGACATCTTCCCTTCATGTCCTTGGGGATGAAGTGCAGCACAAGAAAACTTGCAAAACTATTCTTGCTCCAAATGATGGCACACTTAGCACAACCACCGCTCTGCCTAAGCAAACAGTAGGTGTTTAAGTGTTGCTCAGTGTTGGTGCTCTTAGCTCACAACACTGCCATAAAGACAAGTTATGATCACAGTCAACCTCAGAAATTTTTCTGTTTTGTACAGAAAACCTTAAGAAAGGATAGCTGTGGGTGGTTTACTGTTGGTTTTTCTTAGAGAGAGCTCTCTTTTCTCCACCTCCCTGGCTTTGCCAAATCTCCTGTGGATGTTATGAAGTTAGAACCCTAAGTTCTGGGTTAGAATCCCTGGCCTTCACTGAAGGGCTCAGATTCTGAGGTCCTCAGACCCTCAGCCTGAGCATCAAGGCTCCCACATGAAGAAGAAGACAGGAAGGCTGTGAATGAATGAGTTGCAAATTCCCAATTATATTTCGTTCCAGCCTGGGCTACATTAGAATCCTAAGTTGTGCACAGGAGTAGCTGCAGGGAAGAACCGTACGAAGGCTTCAAGGCACCAGGACATCATTCCCAGACTACCAGCCTGTTATGTGTAATTATTGTTATTATGTGGATGGGCTGTTGGAGAGCATTCTTCACATGAGTGAGGCCAAGAGATTAAAGTCTGCGCCACCAGCCCANAAGTCTGTGCCACCAGCCCATACTGTTCTGGGACTTCCAGGGATTTCAGCTCCTCATTTAAATGCAAAATATTTTGAACTTTAAGGTATTTTTCTCTCTTCACTGAAAATACTGGGTATTTTTCATGCCAGGCCAACCACAAGCATTTGCTTTGCTGAAAGGTTGTGTCTAGGAGCTCACGTCTCTGATTTCTCCCTTTAATGCCAGATTCTTCAACCTGTGCAATTAGAACACAGCAATACTTCACGAATACCTTTAACAGTGAATTCCATTCCTTGTTGTAGAACATTCCATCATGTCTGACTGAATTCAAGGAAGGTGACCAATTCATCCCAAATCCTCAAAAGGAAACTAATTTCAATTGTGTTTCTTTTGAAACAAGAGTACTCTGCAGGACGAAAGGAACCTTGTCGAGTACAATACACAGGGGCAAGCCTTCCCCGTCATCCACAGCTCAGATGCCTTTGCCACTCCTGAATCAGCATTCTGCAGATCTCAAGCATCCAAGAAAGGGCAGAAAGAAGCTTTTATAGCAGAAAACCAGCTCTAGTGGGTTAAAGAAACAGTGGTTTATTTTTCTTGCATAACAAGTACCCCAGCTGTTGGCAGTATGATGGCTCTGCATTTCTCTTGGCCTCTCCCTCATGGTCCCAAGAAGGCTGCTGCAGTCCCAGGCATCAAGTTTGAATTGAAGGCAAGAAGGAGGAAGCAGGAAGAACATTTTTCCACCTTATATCTCTTTGGTCCCCATGAGGTCTGCCTTGACCAATAAATGGCCAGGCAGGATAGCATTACAACTCTAGACTAATCATTGTTTATCCTGGAGGTGGACCCACCCTTCTTCAGATCCAGCGGTCCTCATTTGCTGACTCAACCTCATAGGCTTCTATTAGCAAGCAAGAGGCAGGTGAATATATGTTTGGTGCTTTTCAGTTAGGTAACTCCCCTAAAGACATTTAAAATAGAAAGCATCAAAGATCCACCAGTAGGACGGATGTTCATCCCAAATCCATAATGACGCTCAGCAAGGCCCATGATGTTGCCAGAAGGAATTTGGAATATATCTTCAGTGAGTCTGAAGGCCTGACAAGGAAACAAAAGGATCCAGGTTGATGTTCTTGTTTCTTCTTTGAGCCTCAAGCTGTGACTTTGGGAGAGAAAAGAAAGCCTGGGGACGTGAACTGGAGAATAGCTACCTGTGTGGCACTTGGAACCAGCATGGAGTTTTCCGGACCATAGTCAGAAAAGCAGAGCCATGCCCTCTGGGCGAGAATGGGGAGGAACAGGGAATAAGCCTCCCAATACAGGAAAGAACAATGTTTGGCAGGAGAAACGGGCCATTTGAAGGTGGTTCTAAATGGAAGTTTGTGGGAAGGGAAGGAACAAACCCAGATCGTGCCACAAGACCAGGTCCTTGGAGGACAGTGGATGGGCTGTAGTCAGGAGAGGCAGATGGAGAAGTGTCCCTGGAGGGGGAAGAAGAGGGACAAAAGAGCCGTGTGACTTTAGAGGTCTACATGTGGAATCTGTCTGATTCTGCCGCTGTTTCCTAAACACCTCCTGAATGCCAGGCTCTGTTCTAGAACCAGACATAGAACACAAAACCAAACTTGGCCCTCACCTTGGGGCTCTCAGGGACTAGAGTGAAGGCAGACAGTTGACATATAATCACGGGGTCACTGGAGACACTCACGGCATGGCGTAGGGGCGGGGGGATCCCTGGGACGCTAAAGAGCATTAAGCCAAGACTGGATCAAACACTCAGGCCCTAAAGCAGAGATGACAGCATCTGCCTACTGTCAAGGCCTCACAGAGCCTGGTGTATTTCCTCTGGAGGAAGCACTGGGTGAGCCCTGAGTCTGGGCACCCACCAAGCAAACCTGAAATGTCAGCGGAAGCAGAGAACCCCTATCTCATGGGCATTCCTGAAATGTAACAAGAGAACTTGAACATTACAATGGAAGGTCTTGTTTTGAGGGGAAAAAAAACCAAAAAGGTCTAAAGGAAGTAGAGACTATNGGAAGCAGAGAACCCCTATCTCATGGGCATTCCTGAAATGTAACAAGAGAACTTGAACATTACAATGGAAGGGCTTGTTTTGAGGGGAAAAAACCCAAAAAGGTCTAAAGGAAGTAGAGTCTATCTATCTACCTGTTTACAAAGTGCTGGACTTCATTCATCCTAGCTGAAATATTTCACTGATGTGGGTCTATTTCCTGGTGACCCCTTCCTGAGTCTATTAAAATGCATCCAAGGGACATGGCATCCCTTTGAATCTCGAGTATTTCTGCCTTCAAAATGAACGCTGTGAATAAGCCTCATTTTTCCTAATTAACTTTATGCCACACATACACTGGTTTCAATAAGGACCATGTTCAAGAGGTGTTTTGCAACTGAAAATGGATTTTAAAGGAAGTCTCAGCCTGCACAGATGAGCTGAGGGCTGCTCTGTGCTGGGGAAAGGAGAATAATGGGCAGCGGGGGAGGGAAGGGGAGTCAGCTGTCAGGGCATCTGCTCTCAGTCTCTGGAAAATGAGAAACCAGAGAGCTGGGGTGGGGGTCAGGTATGAGGAATAGTGCTGTCCAGGGACTGCCTGAAACAGGCATTAATGAGCAATGAATAAATAAATAAACAACGTAAGCACAGACAGTCAGCAGTTTAAAGAACATATACAAGGTCATGTGATAGAAAGGGAAGGAGAAATAGGCAGGGAAGACTTCTTGGAGGAGGTCGCATTTCCACAGGCATTTGCAGGATGAAAGGGGCCAGCCAAGGAATGAAGGGAAGAGTATTCTTGGCAGAAGGAACAGTGAGTGCAAAGGCCCTGTGGAGAAGGAAAGAGCTTCTGGCGTGTGCAAGCCAAGGGAGGCCAGTGTGATGGAGCACAGACTGGGCACAGACAATTGGAAGAAGCAAAAGAACTGGGTTTTACAGAGAGAGGGCCCTTTTTGTTTTCTGAAGTCTGTTGGGAAGCAGCAGGAGAGCTTGAAACGGAAGAATGACATGATCCAGTAGCCTTGGACAGCAGTTCAAAGGCTGCCATTCAGGGGCCCTGGCAGATAGAAGTGGGGAGGGCAGAAGCCAACAATTCAGGGAATATTTTGGACATGGGGTTCTGAGGGATGAGAGGCGAGGGTCAAGGAGGGCTCCAGACTGATTTCCAGATTTGGAGCTTGACTCGGCACGGGGAGTGTTACAGTTGACTGAGGTGGCAAGACCAAGGGAGCATGAAGCCGGGAAGTAGGAATTTCGGATTCTGTTCTGACGTGCGTTTAGACGCTGCATAGAGAGGCCATGTTGACTGTGGGTATAAGCACCTGTGCCAGGGAGAGGTGCAGGGTGGAGGTGTTGGCCAATGTTTACAGCAGGATGACAAGATGATGTCGTCTAGGGAGAACGTGTAGGTAAAAAGAGAAGTGAGTTTCACCTGGAGGAGGCAGAGGGAAGGAGAAAGTAGGGGGCCAACAGGAGGAAAACCAGCCGTGTGGCCTCTCGGAAGTCAGGAGAAGAGAGTGTTCCATGCAGGAGGGCAGGTGTTCAGCCTTCAGATGCTGCAGGGAAGTTGAACAGGATGGCCGAGAACCATCCCTGGACGTGGGCAGATGGAGGTGGCTGGTGCCCTGGACCAGTGTGTCAGGGGATGGATGGCTGTGGACCTTAGACTCGGGGAATTTGCTGAGTGAGTGGGAGGTGCTGCAGTGCAGTGCTTGCAACGCTTCGAGAAGGTTTGCTGAGAGAGGAGCCAAAAAATGTGGTGGAGGGTGGAGAGATTTGGACCCCTGACTTCTTCTCTTAGTAGTGGCAAGAGCACTTTCTATACCAGATACACACACACAGTTTGCATGGTGATTCCGAACTGACATGCAGGAGCCCAGTGTGTGGACGGACTTATGGTGACAGGTGGACCCAGCCTCCCCTCCAACTGTCTTGCTGCTTTCCAGCACTTTGGGGTTATATACACAGCTGCAACAAAAACCCTTGTGTGCGGCGTTTTTAAATTTGACCACATATTTCCCAAGGGTCAATTTTTAGACACAGAACTTGAGAAAACAGAAGGGAAGGCATAACCTAGAATTTCTTCATAGACCATTCTCCAGTAACCTTTCTCGAAACCAGAATTACCCCTTCAGTTCTACAGCTAAAAGGGGAACATAGAAATCAAATTTCTTGGTTTTGAAACTGGAAGTTACTAAAATGAAGAAAATAGAAGTATTCAAATTATCAGAAGGTCAAGGTACATTCCAGTGGGTTTACTTTTTACTTTCTCTTGACCATTTTCTATGTGTCCATTCTTATCCTTCCTGCTGGCACCTTCCCTGCCCAGGTGTCCTTTCTCCCTCTCTTCCTGCCTCTCCCTCCCTCTCTCCTTCTCCCTCCCCTCTCTCTTCCTCCTTCCCTGTCTTCCTCTCTCCCTCCCTCTCTCCTCCTCCCTCCCCACCTCTCTCT
>NC_048230.1:88753315-88760301 GCF_002007445.2 Ailuropoda melanoleuca
CCCCTCCCTCCCTCCCACCCCCTCCTTCTCTCTGTATGCCTTGCTCCTCCTATCCAGGCATCCCTGGGTCACCCCTGTTAATTCCTCTAGTTTGCCTTTTGTAAACATATCTGAATAGTTTTAGAGAATGATTAAACTGTGGATGGTTATAAGTACAGGCCTATAATCAGCAATATTATGATAGACTTGCACTCTCACAGAACTCTTTTGGGTGAGTGAATAATGGAATGGAAGGAGCATTTGCCTTTTAGGTAGAGAAGGAAAAGAAAGCCCATTGAAAGCTGTGTCTGTGGACCAGGAAGTGCTTGTAACCAGTCTGCACATGTGCCTCCTCCTCGCCCTGCTTGCCAGGTGTAACTGCCCTTCACATGGCATGGATGTTTAGAGATCGGCTGGTGTGTTGCACGTCTGCCTGCAGTGACTCTCTTTAACTAGCCATTCTTGGTTTTACACAGGTGGGAGTCTTTAGTCCTCGTGCTGATGTATCTCATCTATATTGTCATCATGAAGTAAGTAAAATGCCTTCTCGGTTTTCTTTCTTTTTTTTTTTATTATGATATGTTAGTCACTATACAGTACATTAGTTTTTCATGTAGTGTTCCATGATTCATTGTGGGCATATAACACGCAGTGCTCCATGCAATACATGCCCTCCTCAATACCCTTCACTGGGCTAGCCCATCCCCCTCTAAAACCCTCAGTTTGTTTCCCGGCGTCCATAGTCTCTAGTGGTTCATTTCCCCCTCTGTTTACCCTTCCTTCATTTTTCCCTTGGTTTTCTTTTTCAAAACTCTTTCCTACATCGAGCACAACGGGGTAATGTGGAAGGAGGAACTGGGGAAGGGCAGGTAGCAGGCTGGTTTCAGTGCTGACAATCACAGACTCATTGGTTCCCTCAGCAACCTGCTATGAGGCACTGTAAGTTCTGATTCGTAGCAATAGTGAAGACCCTTCCTACCCCCATGTGATGATGGAATCAAAGCTTTAAGTGTTTGAGAAATCTCTCAAACCCTTGTACCCACTTTAATACCTGGCAACCAGGCTTTGGGCTGTTTTCACTCTCTTTCATAACAGGGAAGGAGGTGAAACTCACTAAGTCATGCTTCTATATAGGGTGACAAAGATGGGACTGGAGCTAATTAAGAGATGACTAAAACCATGGATCAAATACCTGCAGACTTGCATTGTTCATTTCGTATTCATCATCTACCACTGTGTAGCAAATGAGACCGAAATATAGTGTCTTAAAACTACAAGCATGTGTTAGCTCATTTCAGCTTCTGAGTTAGGCATCCAGGAGCACGTAGCCAGAAAGTTCTAGCTCAGGGTCTTCCTTGAGATTGTAGTTAAGACGTTGGGCAGGGTGGCTGTCATCTTCTTAACTGGGCCTGGAAAATGACCCACTTGTGCTGTTGGTGAGCTGATGCTGGCTGTTGGCTGGAGCCCTCAGTTCCTCAGCACATAGGACTCTCCTTAGGGCTGGTTGAGTGTCTCCACTGCATGGGGGAAAGTGAGTCAAGAGAGAGAGCAAGCAGGACCCTCAGTGCCTTTTCTAATCTGGTCTCACAAGTCACACATCATCGCTTCTGCCATATCGTGTTTATTAGAAGTAAGTCTAGCCCATGCTCAGGGGGTGTGCTTCACCATTTGAAGAGAGAGGAGTGTCAAAGAATTTGTGGATATATTTTAAAACCACGACTTCATAGGTCCTTTCTCCCCCTAAGTCTGGGAGGCTTACTGTTTGTATCAAGAATTGTATCGCTGGTATTTCCCATACTCTAAGGCAAAATGTAAGCACCATGGCTGTGAACCTGCTGGTTCATCTTTTTGCCAAGTATCATTGAGATGAGGAGCTCATAAATAATGCACAGCCATTCTATACTGCAGCTGCTGAACCCCATGGGAACTGTTTCTTTCATTCTAAATTAACCCATATTTTCCCCAGCATTTGTGACTACCTTCTCGGGGGCGAGAAAGTACCACACGATCAGAAATTGCCAGTTGGACATGTCAGGTAGCAATCTGGAATTTGACATGTCAAATTGTTTTTGCTGTTAAAGTCTGACAAAAATTAATTCTGGCCACTAGTGTCCGAGAGAACTTTTTTGAGAAATCAGCATAGCTGTGGGCAAACATTACATGAATGGTAAAGGTAGGAGCTGGCTCAGCTGATGTCCACTGTGGGCTGTAAACAGTCTGCTGCCAATCCACTCAATATGGCATCCAGCCTTCACCTTAGGAGCTGTCCAATAGTCAGTGTGGACCTGATATCTGGGTCTTGTTCCTGGAAGAGGGTATTTCTAGAGTATCCTGGTGTGAAGTTACCCTGGGATAACTGGTGAAGAAATCAGGTCCTTTTACCACTACTCACCTTCCATTTAAAAATACCAGTTGATGGGCTCCCGTGAAAACCAGAGTTGGCCCAAAGGCCTTCCAGAGTTTCCAGACTCCAAAGGAAAAGTCTTTACTCCTCCTTCTCTCAGATAGAAAAACCATTAGGGAATCAGTGCCACTGTGGGGAGGGCTCAACATTACACATATCTTCTTTCAGTGTGTTTTAAATTTGATTATTTCACCTTTTTTTTTGTAATTTGTTGAGGCCCGAAGTTTGATTTCCCCAAGAGTCAAGAGTCCATTTCTTCCCCTTTGAAACAGTGAATCAGTCAATCATTCCAGAAGAATTGGCTGAGTGTCTGCTATATACCCAACATCAGCCTTGGGTTTTGAATTCAAATTTCGAGGACAGCATGTCCCATAGTGCATTCACTGGGGGTTTCACAGAATAAGGAAGGCTTACACCAGAGTTGGTCTAAAGGGAAGGAAGGTTGAAGAATTTTGCTAGTATGCATCTTGTTACTACTGCACCCCTCTACCAAGCATCATAAAGCCCATGAGTTGCTGGCATGCATGTGGACATTAAGACAACACAGTGAACAATTTCCCTCCTCTCCCCCAAACTATGCCCAGTGTGAAAGCTAATGAGGTGTGTTTCTGCTGATGCCTCAACTTTCCCAGCCTTCCAGCTGTTCAAACCAGCAGGATACAAATAAAACAGGGAATGGCAGCTACTGTGCTCACAGAATTTTCTGCATAAATTCTGGTCCCAAGTTCTAAATTGAAATCTCTGCTCTTTAGCCATCCCTGTCCGCAATCAGAGGCTTTAATCATGGGGTTTTATAAAATCTGATTTATAAAATTGCATGCTCCACAATAAAATAGCTTCAGGGTGCAAGCACAAAATTTAAAACATTCAATTAAAAATATAGAACTGAGTAACAGCAGTTAAAACCCACATATATAAGAGTTGTCAGCTGCCTCCTGGGTGGATGACTTTAAACATTCTGTCTGAAGGTCAAAAAGCAATTTCAGTTTGGCCAAGTAGATAGAAATCTTAAGGGAGCATGAGGCATACCTGGCCTTGGTGAGGTTTGATTTCTGTATGTCTGGGTCCCTTTGGGACTTGGGTGAGGCAATGTAGTCTGGTCGTTGAGATCAAGGGTTGCACATTCAGCCTTGCTGGGTCACACTTCACAGTCTGCCGCTTGCCAGCAGTAAGACCTTGGGCCAAGTTATTCCACCATTTTGAATCTGTTTCCTCTCTTACAAACAAGGTCTTAACACCTCCTACTGCAAAGATTGTAAGCATGAAATGGGACAGCATATTTAAGTTACTAACCCAGTATCTGACTTCAAGAAAGGTCTCATAATAATACTAGACATAGTGTTATTACCTTGTTATCCAAATTCAAATAGATGTGTAACACACAGTTGAACTTTCAAAGCAAGGCTCATGCAAGTTGGTATATCTATGGGGAAATGGATTTTGAGTCAAGATGACAGAAATACTGCCTCTCTCCCATAGCTCTATCAGTAAGGCAAGACATTCTTCTTCAGTCTAGAAAGTGGGGAGACTTTTTCATTAAGAAGAATTTGAATATTTACAGAAGCCAGTAGAATGGTATGGCAGCCCCTGTGCCTATCATCAGACCTGATAATCAGCAGCCCACACCCCTGTCCATTTCCTTCCCTCCAGGTGGTGTGAAGCTCCAGAGAGCATGCCAATTCATCTATAAAAACCTCAGTATACGTCTCTAAAAGGACTCACCTTTCACATAACCACCACATCATTATCGCACCCAAGATTAATGCTATTTCTTCAATATAATTAAATATCAAATCAGTGTTCAAACCTTAAATGATCTCATGAATGCCATTTTTTACAGTTTTATTTTAATCTCCTGAATATTTTTAAAATCAGAATCCAGATAAATCACACTCATTATCATTGGTTGCTCCAGCTTTTTTTTTTTATTTAGAAGTCTTTATTAAATTTTATTTAGAAAGTCTTTTTATGTGTATCAGTAAAGCTTTATAGTTTTCTTCACAGGGATTTTATATGGTTCTTTTTTAATCTATGAATCCCACCTCTGGTTTTCTTTTTGCTTGCAATTTATTCTTTGATGTAGTTGAATTGTTAGCTACACAGTTTCCCGCAGTTTGGAAATTGTTGATTACATCCTGTGCTGTGGTGCAGCCTGTTCCTTTGACCTCAGTGTTTCCTGTACACCAGCCATCAATCCAGTTCAGGGTAGACTGCGTCCCAAGTGGCAGTGAGTTCTGCCATCAGTACGCACATTGATGTCTCCGGTCTCTCTGTCTGTGATGTTGGCAGTCATCAATGCACAAGGTCTGGCTCCATTATTTCTTTAGGGTTGCAAAGTAGTGATGCTCTGGTTCTATTCTCCACCTTGTATAAAGCCTGAGAGTGCCCCAGGACTGGGCTGCCCACTTCCCTGCTCACAGAAACCACCATCACTTTTGACTAGTTTTCTGTTCTCCCTCATGCCATGGAGGATGAACCATAAGCTCCCAGGGAGTACAGGAAGGGGCTGTCCAGCCACAGAGGGTCCCTCCATCTGTACCATGATGGCCCACCCACCCAGAGATGCTCTGACTGAAGTACAGGCATAGGTTTCAGTGAAGGGGATGTGGAAGAGAAGCTTGTGTGGGGAAACACAGCTTGAATGGCCTACCAGCTGGCCGTTTAGAGTTGCCGTGCCTAGCTGTGGTTCCTCTAGAAAGCCAGAGATCAAGCTGGGGGAACACCTCAACGGGTTGTCCCATGGCCAGTAAGCCATGGAGGCCTTTAGGTGTTTGAGTGGGGCAAAAAGCAGCAGTGGCCTCCAAAGCCCTGGAAACTCTGCCTGGCTATCTTTCCCCAAGAATTTTCTAAGATTCCTCTTTGGGGGTCTTCTAGTATCAAAGATTAAGGGACCAGAACATTTACCTACCGAAAACATGCTAGGAATTTGTATAAGCTTCTTCCCTTCCAACACATGTGTATTAAGGACTACACAATGTTTTCACCCAGTCATTCTGGACAATCATAGCCCAGAATTGTTTCCTAAAGCCCACAGCCCACCGGGCCTGGAATTATGGCCCAGCATCTACAGAGATTCACAGGATCCCAATCTGTGATCTTAGAAAATCAAACATAGACAGAGACCTAGAGTGCCAGCCAGCCTATAGCCCACAAACCACAACACACCAGGGCGGGGGAGCAACATGGATGTGACAACTGCTCCTTCCCCCACCTAGCACACCAGTGACAGCAAAGGTCCTGGAGACATAACCAAGAGAAGGTAGACCTTGCCCAACCTGCTGAATCTTATCGTGGCCCTTCCATGCATGGATTGCGAGCAAGGGAACTCAATCCCGGGATGCCGGGAAAAGTTGCAAACAAAGCAGCGTGTCTCTATTTATTTATGTGTTGTTGGTTTTATTTTCACCTACCCTATATCCTGAAATCGGGAAATAGGACAGATTTCATTTTTCTATGGGGACATGGAGGACAGAATAATGATAATGATAGCTTGAGGCATGGGGTCCCCCACAATGCACCTAGACTGAGACCTGCAGGGCACACACAGCTGATGGACTCCTTCTGCTTGTTACTTTGTTCAGATATAATGCTTGCATCCATCAGTGCTTCGAAAGGAGGACAAAAAGGTGCTGGAAACATGGTCAACGGCTTGGCCAACAATGCTGAAATTGATGACAGCAGCAACTGTGACGCGACTGTGGTGCTACTCAAGAAAGGTACCCGTGGAGAGCCTGGGTCCTAGGAGGGAGCGCTGGGAGGCTGCTTGGCTGCCCACCATCACAGTCACCCCTGGGGTACCATTAGTGGCCTGGTGGGAGGCTGCCTACACCAGAGGAGACCAAAGGAGAGAAGCTTCCGGGCCTCCCTGCCTCCCTTTGGCTACATCCTGAGGCAGTCATACTTGGTGATGAGCCGCCTTGGAAAGCTTCATCGAAGTTCTTGGGCAAAACATTTGCTGGCAGTGACATGGGGGTTGTAGGACAGCANTGCTGGCAGTGACATGGGGGTTTTAGGACAGCGCAGTAAAGGAGACAAGGCCAGGGGTCTTGAGGTATTGACTCTATCACATTTTGGCTGTGTGACCATGGAGTAAATTAACTGAACCTCTCTGAGCCTCAATTTTCTCTTCTGCAAAATGAGGATAATTGTAATGAGTAAAGGAGATAAAGTATGTAGAATACCCCATTAATGATAGCTGCTGTTAGTATATTATTATATCCACATTCATTTTCAGGCTACATTACCTCCATTTCCAAGGTGCAAAATAACATAGAAAATTACCGCCCCCACTTTTTTCAATGTAATTCTTACATTCAATAGATTTTCATTAAGCAGTTGATACGCTAAGAGAACTAAGATAGTGCTCCCTAATAAAGAATGTTGTTTCTTAGAGGAACACAGAAAATTATCATTTACTTTTTGCCTTAGAATGTGTTTGGTTTTTCATTGCTTTTAACCTTCTCTAAAAATGTGTGGGTTTATTTCTTCTTGGTCTCATATGGTTGCTTTGCAGGAAAAACACAAAAGAAATGTGAAAATCTATAGGTTATTCAAATCTGAGTTTGAAATCTGAGGTAATTATTAGAATTTGAAAATTAATTAC
>NC_048230.1:88760401-88766796 GCF_002007445.2 Ailuropoda melanoleuca
GAGTACAGGAAGGGGCTGTCCAGCCACAGAGGGTCCCTCCATCTGTACCATGATGGCCCACCCACCCAGAGCTGCTCTGACTGAAGTACAGGCATAGGTTTTNTACAGGCATAGGTTTCAGTGAAGGGGATGTGGAAGAGAAGCTTGTGTGGGGAAACACAGCTTGAATGGCCTACCAGCTGGCCGTTTAGAGTTGCCGTGCCTAGCTGTGGTTCCTCTAGAAAGCCAGAGATCAAGCTGGGGGAACACCTCAACGGGTTGTCCCATGGCCAGTAAGCCATGGAGGCCTTTAGGTGTTTGAGTGGGGCAAAAAGCAGCAGTGGCCTCCAAAGCCCTGGAAACTCTGCCTGGCTATCTTTCCCCAAGAATTTTCTAAGATTCCTCTTTGGGGGTCTTCTAGTATCAAAGATTAAGGGACCAGAACATTTACCTACCGAAAACATGCTAGGAATTTGTATAAGCTTCTTCCCTTCCAACACATGTGTATTAAGGACTACACAATNGCCTACCAGCTGGCCGTTTAGAGTTGCCGTGCCTAGCTGTGGTTCCTCTAGAAAGCCAGAGATCAAGCTGGGGGAACACCTCAACGGGTTGTCCCATGGCCAGTAAGCCATGGAGGCCTTTAGGTGTTTGAGTGGGGCAAAAAGCAGCAGTGGCCTCCAAAGCCCTGGAAACTCTGCCTGGCTATCTTTCCCCAAGAATTTTCTAAGATTCCTCTTTGGGGGTCTTCTAGTATCAAAGATAAAGGGACCAGAACATTTACCTACCGAAAACATGCTAGGAATTTGTATAAGCTTCTTCCCTTCCAACACATGTGTTAAGGACTACACAACGTTTTCACCCAGTCATTCTGGACAATCATAGCCCAGAATTGTTTCCTAAAGCCCACAGCCCACCGGGCCTGGAATTATGGCCCAGCATCTACAGAGATTCACAGGATCCCAATCTGTGATCTTAGAAAATCAAACATAGACAGAGACCTAGAGTGCCAGCCAGCCTATAGCCCACAAACCACAACACACCAGGGCGGGGGAGCAACATGGATGTGACAACTGCTCCTTCCCCCACCTAGCACACCAGTGACAGCAAAGGTCCTGGAGACATAACCAAGAGAAGGTAGACCTTGCCCAACCTGCTGAATCTTATCGTGGCCCTTCCATGCATGGATTGCGAGCAAGGGAACTCAATCCCGGGATGCCGGGAAAAGTTGCAAACAAAGCAGCGTGTCTCTATTTATTTATGTGTTGTTGGTTTTATTTTCACCTACCCTATATCCTGAAATCGGGAAATAGGACAGATTTCATTTTTCTATGGGGACATGGAGGACAGAATAATGATAATGATAACTTGAGGCATGGGGTCCCCCACAATGCACCTAGACTGAGACCTGCAGGGCACACACAGCTGATGGACTCCTTCTGCTTGTTACTTTGTTCAGATATAATGCTTGCATCCATCAGTGCTTCGAAAGGAGGACAAAAGGTGCTGGAAACATGGTCAACGGCTTGGCCAACAATGCTGAAATTGATGACAGCAGCAACTGTGACGCGACTGTGGTGCTACTCAAGAAAGGTACCCGTGGAGAGCCTGGGTCCTAGGAGGGAGCGCTGGGAGGCTGCTTGGCTGCCCACCATCACAGTCACCCCTGGGGTACCATTAGTGGCCTGGTGGGAGGCTGCCTACACCAGAGGAGACCAAAGGAGAGAAGCTTCCGGGCCTCCCTGCCTCCCTTTGGCTACATCCTGAGGCAGTCATACTTGGTGATGAGCCGCCTTGGAAAGCTTCATGGAAGTTCTTGGGCAAAACATTTGCTGGCAGTGACATGGGGGTTTTAGGACAGCGCAGTAAAGGAGACAAGGCCAGGGGTCTTGAGGTATTGACTCTATCACATTTTGGCTGTGTGACCATGGAGTAAATTAACTGAACCTCTCTGAGCCTCAATTTTCTCTTCTGCAAAATGAGGATAATTGTAATGAGTAAAGGAGATAAAGTATGTAGAATACCCCATTAATGATAGCTGCTGTTAGTATATTATTATATCCACATTCATTTTCAGGCTACATTACCTCCATTTCCAAGGTGCAAAATAACATAGAAAATTACCGCCCCCCCTTTTTTCAATGTAATTCTTACACAATAGATTTTCATTAAGCAGTTGATACGCTAAGAGAACTAAGATAGTACTCCCTAATAAAGAATGTTGTTTCTTAGAGGAACACAGAAAATTATCATTTACTTTTTGCCTTAGAATGTGTTTGGTTTTTAATTGCTTTTAACCTTCTCTAAAAATGTGTGGGTTTATTTCTTCTTGGTCTCATGTGGTTGCTTTGCAGGAAAAACACAAAAGAAATTTGAAAATCTATAGGTTATTCAAATCTGAGTTTGAAATCTGAGGTAATTATTAGAATTTGAAAATTAATTACTTGATACATTTTTCTAGTTATGTCTAACAAAAGACTTGAGTATTCAGTGCCATCCCATATAAGGATTTCATTGAATTTCTTCTCTTCTGGATAGTTTATAACCATAAAAGGAACACCCTTAGGGAACCAAAAAGAGCTACCTCATATTAGTCAGTGTTTCCTGGTTTCCTGGTTTAGTGGTTTAGAAAACAGGAGTGATGACCAGGAGAGTGTGTGGCCAGATACCTGGGAGTTGTGCTCTCATATGGCATGTTCGTAGGGAGGGGACTTGGTGAAACTCTTTTATCAGGGATGCCAGCAAATGTTGTGTAACAGTTTGGGCCACTCTGGACCTTTGGCCTCTGTCATGTGGCTGGTTCATCTACCCACCCTTTTGTCAGCCTTGCTCATAGACTGGGCTATGGCAATGTGTGCATTCCCCCACTAAGCCCTCCTCTTGGCCTAGTCAGTTCTGCAGCTTTTAACAGCTCAGAACATTGAACACTGTTGACATTTGAAAGGCATAAAGGGTTACTAAAGATTATTTGGGTCTTTCCTGTCCCCTCAGGTCTGAGTGGTGGGAAAAAGTCCTTTGAGGACACAGAGGAATTCTCTTAGGTTATCCCTCTTTCTTACCATGCCAGTGAATGATGTTTATATTGTTTCAAGTCATTTCAAAAAAACTATCAATGAGCCTCGTGGAAAGAGGAGTTTGACTCTTCTCCATATTTTTCTCACTACAACCCTCCTTGGATGGATGGTTGGATGGATGGGTGGATGGATGGATGGATGGATGGATGGATGGATGGATGGATGATTGGTTGGGCGGCTGGAAGGAGGGATAGATGGGTAGATGGGAGGATAGGTGGATGCATGGATGGATGGATGGATGGATGGATGGATAGATGAATGGAAGGAAGGAAGGAAGGAAGGAAGGAAGGAAGGAAGGAAGGAAGGATAGTTGAGTAGATGGGAGGATGGATGAATGGATGGATGGATGATTGGGTGGATAGAAAGAAGGATAGATGGGTAGATGGGATGGATGGATGGATGAATAAATGAGTAGATGGGAAGGAAGGAGGGGCTGAGAGAGGAAGGAGGGGAGATAAGACTAAATAAATATCTCTTTTCTGCTAATACCCTCAGTGTTATCTTTATTTTATGTTTTTAATTTCCCTAGCCAATTTCCACCGCAAAGCGTCAGTGATTATGGTAGACGAGCTGCTGTCAGCCTACCCTCACCAGCTTTCTTTCTCTGAGGCTGGACTTCGAATCATNGAAAGAGGAGTTTGACTCTTCTCCATATTTTTCTCACTACAACCCTCCTTGGATGGAGATGGATGGATGGATGGATGGATGGATGGATGGATGGATGATTGGTTGGGCGGCTGGAAGGAGGGATAGATGGGTAGATGGGAGGATAGGTGGATGCATGGATGGATGGATGGATGGATGGATGGATAGATGAATGGAAGGAAGGAAGGAAGGAAGGAAGGAAGGAAGGAAGGAAGGAAGGATAGTTGAGTAGATGGGAGGATGGATGAATGGATGGATGGATGATTGGGTGGATAGAAAGAAGGATAGATGGGTAGATGGGATGGATGGATGGATGAATAAATGAGTAGATGGGAAGGAAGGAGGGGCTGAGAGAGGAAGGAGGGGAGATAAGACTAAATAAATATCTCTTTTCTGCTAATACCCTCAGTGTTATCTTTATTTTATGTTTTTAATTTCCCTAGCCAATTTCCACCGCAAAGCGTCAGTGATTATGGTAGACGAGCTGCTGTCAGCCTACCCTCACCAGCTTTCTTTCTCTGAGGCTGGACTTCGAATCATGATCACCAGCCACTTTCCCCCCAAGACCCGACTCTCCATGGCCAGTCGCATGTTGATCAATGAGGTATCTGGGAAAGCACGCTCCATTTGCCACTGGACGTGGGTGGGAGACTTTGGGAAGGGGAGAAAGTTTCTTGGTCTGAGAACAGAAATATCAAACTCAGTATTTAACACAATAATATCCCTCAGCTGTTTCCCAACATCTTTGCTCATGGGGCCAGCTGTGCATTCTGGTTCTTGCTCTTCTCTCTATGTGTTAAAAGACATGATCAGGCTCCCAGTTATATAGGAAAACTTTCCTGTTCCCTTCTACCTACCTTTTTCTTTTCATCTTCTATTTGGGTAAAGCCCTCTGATGTGAACTTGCACATAAGTACTTGCTAAATCAAGGTTGCCTTACTTTAAAGTAATGCAGTCTCTGACCTCAATTTTCCTGTGTATCCCTTTTTCTGGATTGGCAGCCTTATTGATACACTAATACAGACACATTTGTGTGGCTTTCTCACATATGGTCCAAGGGATTCCTACAGTCCGGAGAAAAAAGATAATATTGCAGTGCACAGGGAATCAAGAACGCTGGTAGAAAAGACGGGTGCATCTGAGACTTAGGAAATTTCCTCTAAAGGGATTTGCAAGCTCCAGTGGGTCACAAAAGGTTAATCCTTCTTCTCAGAAGGAGGTTGTCTGAGTTGCATCTTACTTTGAAGAATCCCTTAAGACTTCACTGCAGAATCTCCTGGAAGCATCTCCTTGTGAGTTGCCTGAAAAAGATCCCAGTAGCTGGTGTTCTGGGTATGAGGATCTACAGTTCTTCTGACTGTGGTAAGAATGTGCCTTTCTCTTTCCAGAGACAAAGACTGATAAACAGTAGGGCCTATGCCAATGGAGAATCCGAGGTGGCCATCAAAATCCCAATTAAGCACACCGTGGAGAATGGGACAGGGCCTAGCAGTGCCCCAGACAGAGGCGTGAATGGGACTCGGAGGGATGATGTTGTTGCCGAGGCTGGTAACGAGACAGAGAATGAGAATGAGGACAATGAGAACAACGAGAATGACGAAGAGGAAGAGGAGGATGAGGATGATGACGAAGGACCATACACGCCATTCGACCTCCCCTGTAAGAGGTCCTATGTCTAGGCTGGGGTTGCAAGCTATTTTGAGGTCACTGAGTAGATGCCCTTGACTTTGGTGATCTTTTTGACATTCAATTCAAAGAACTATCTCTATATGAACATAAAAATATTTATATTAACTTCTACAGTGAGCAAGACTCTGTTTTAGAGGGTCCAAAGACGAACAAGATGGGAACACATGATCACTGGTTGAAATGTGGGTTCTTTGACCAAATGTATAATTTGTTGGCACTTTGTGAAGGAAGACCCTTAGCTTAGCTTAGCTGTTCTGTGGGACCTTTTTGTGCTAAGGAGGAAATGCATGTGACCCATGTTGGGAAGGCAGCTTGGTGCTCAAGGGAAGGGACACTTCACCCTCCTTCACCCATCCCATTACATTTGGCCAGGGGAGCTGTCCTGCCAAGGCAAGCCTAGGGGGAAACATGCCAACCTCCCATTTGGCCTTTGTTCTCCTGCTCACTTCCTGCCCCTTACCCTCCACCCCCATTCAGGTTTCTCCTCTCCCATGACCTGCTTGTTTCCAGGATGAACACCACAAGAGATACAGACCTGGGCAAAAAGCAACCCAGCCCCAGCTGAGTCTCACACAGTGATGCTGGCCAAGGGCATCTCCCTGGTATCTTGAAGGGGAAGCTCAGGCATGTATAGTTTTCAGGACCCCAGCCACCAAAGCAGTGTTCTCCCCTGACTGCTACCCAACAATGACTTGGCCATTGCAGAGACCTTGTCCCCACCCCACCCATTAGTGGAATGGGTGGACCAAGCCCAAAGAATTCTGCCTATTTGCTAGACCTTCCAGGAGCTTCCAGCTGTTTCAGGAAAGCACCCCAGTCAAGTTTAAGAGGCTTAATTAATAAGTCCGTGACTTCTCCAGGACGTTTAAAATTACAGGAGAACTGTGAATTCTGGGGAAGTATTACTTGACCCACTTGAAAGGTCATTTAATGATAGGTTGTGGGTGTGGAGTGGCAGAGTTCTGTGTTAATTTTAGATGTAAGGCCTTTCTGTGGTCCAGGGCATAA
>NC_048230.1:88766896-88839425 GCF_002007445.2 Ailuropoda melanoleuca
TTCTGAAGAATGACAAAGAGCCAGATTGCAGTCATTTCTCTTCCCATTCGTGTATTTCTTTATAACTTTGATTGGGTGTGTGTTGTATACTGGACCAAGTCTCTCTGTGTGAGGGCATCAGGAAGACTGCAAGGCCAGTGAGGGGATCCCCAGAGCCCCAGATGGATAAATGACATCACCACATTACAGGATTTAGGAGCATGCAGAATTCCAGGATGCCTTTGGGATCCAAGGGTCTGACGATATGCTGGATTTCGCAGCATTTGGAAGCCCCTCACAGAAAAACCTCTGACAGCTTTCTTGCTTTGAAATCCAGCCAGCCAGTCTCAGTGTTGTCATCATCCATTCCCAGGTCCATATCTGCAGAGCAGCTAATTGGAAAAGTGCTGGATACTGGCGTAAAATTATGAAACAAATTTCATTTAACATTTTCTTAATCACTGTTCAAAGTGTAATTTTAAAAATACCTCCTTCACTCTGGTGGGAATATAAAATGGGATGATCATTTTGGAAAACTGCTTGGTAGTTTCTTGCAAAGTTAAATAAACACCCACCCTGTGACTCAGCAGTTCTACTCCTGAGTCTTCGCCCAAGAGAAATAAAAACATGCCCATGAAACAAAGTGTACAAGAATGCTCATAGCCCCTTTAGTTGTAATACCTGAAAACTGGCCACAACTCAAACTCTCATCGGCAGGAGAATGGATAAACGAATTGTGTATTTGTAGGATGGAGAAGTACATAGCAATTAAGAATGAATTCCTGACACAGGAATGAATCTCAAAAAACATGTTGACTAAAAGAACATAGTTGATTTTGAATGTGGATAATAGGAAAAACTGATCTATGGTGGTAGGGGGTGGAAGGTTGACTAGAAAGAGGGTCAAGGAACTTTCTGGAAGGCAGAGATGTTCTTTATTGAAGCAGGAAGTGTATACAATAGATATTTCTTAACAGAGGTGTTAACACTTAAGCAGGATGGTAATAAAGGCTAAAGGAGAATTGACAGGTTTGTCAAATCTGAGGTTACAAAAACTCATGGCATCATTGTCACCAAAATAAGCATTTATGGCTATCTCTGAAACACAGCGCTCAGGCAACACAGAGATGATAGGATGAGGTCATCACTAGCCCATTCATCACCATGTCCATGGCAGCAGATATTTAGAGAGCCAGAAATCAATGACTAATTTGCAAATTCACATCAGCTTGAGATGCAAACCTCACCTTGAGAGCGTTCAAATCATCTTACAAGATTTCGGTGAGTTGACAATGTCGAGCGATTCCGCTAGATGGCGCTGTGACCACTGACACCTTCTAATCTGGCAAGATTTTATCTAACCATGGGGAGAACAGACCCCAGCTCTCCTCCCCGATCTTCACCTGCACCCCCAAACACTCCCCTCCCTTTGTGTCTGAGAATCTTCTTCATCCTTTACCAGCTGGCCCCATGTGCCAAACCATCCTCCTAGCCCTGTATCCTCAGAAGTAATTCATCTCTCATTTGGGTGCCTAACTAGCAGGTGAGCGGTGGATAACTTTATTCTGCTTGGTTTTGTATGCCAGGTTTTGTCGCTGGTGGAAAGCCATTGTGTCTTTTATGAAAAGAACAACATAATAAGGCTGATTTCACAGGTCATCAGTTAGGATGTAAATGTCTGGGGAAAGCAGTGTGGAAAGCTGGTAAAACAGAAAAATGAGGGACACCTGGGTGGCTCAGTTGGTTAAGCGTCTGCCTTCGGCTCAGGTCTTGATCCCAGGGTCTTGGGATTGAGTCCCATGTCAAGCTCCCTGCTCAGCAAGGAGCCTGCTTCTCCCTCTGCCTCTGCTCCCCCTGCTTGTGCGCACACTTTCTCTCTTTCTCTCTCTGACAAATAAATAAATAAATCTTTTTTTAAAAAGAGAGAGAGAGAGAGAAATGAAACTAATTTTGTTTTGCCTTTTTTCTTTTCCCAGCTGGAAAACTGGAAACAGTGAAGTGGGCGTTCACCTGGCCACTGAGTTTTGTCTTATACTTCACTGTACCCAACTGCAACAAACCCCGCTGGGAAAAATGGTTTATGGTGACATTTGCTTCTTCCACGTTGTGGATAGCAGCCTTCTCGTACATGATGGTGTGGATGGTGAGTGTACTGAGGACCCCATGGCATTGCTAGACTTCTTTGGAGAGAAAAATACGCTCAATCAGAGGGGGATAGGAAGTGGCGCTTCAGCCCAGTAAGTGTGTTAGTCAGCTAATGCCTCAGTAAGCTGCATAACGAGCCACCCCTAAACTCAGTGGTTTAGAATCACAAGAAGTTCTCCTCCTGCTCACATATCTGCAGGTTGAGTGTGGTTTGATTAATCTTAGCCGGCACTGACTGCGTGGTTCTGCTTCAAGCCACAGCACAGTTAGGTGTGTTTCAGGCAGCAGGTGGGTTTCATGTCTGCTCCTTATGTTTGCTCATTTTCCTTGGACCCGTGGCTACATGGGGAATGCTCTTGTCATAGCAGATTGTTGGGATGCTAGAAGGTCAGTGGAAACATGCAGTGCCTCCTAGGGCATTGGCTTGTGACTTCGGCCCAACATCAACAGAATGGGGGACATATACTCCACCTGCTCTCACGGGAAGAACAGAGCCACAAGGCAAAGAGGGTAAAGGAAAGATGTGAAGAATTGGGGAGTAATAATCCCAGCTGTCATAGTCATGCCCCCTAATTGAGTCACGGTTTTGTCAACCAGAAAATAAGGTCATTGAACCAGGTGACCACTCAAGGGTCCCTTTTGAAGCTAAAACAAGGATTCAAGAACTGGCATTGGTTATGGTGGGGTTATGGCTCAAAAGACCCTCTGCCCCAAAGTCATTTTAGGAAAAACAACCATCCAGAATGCATTGCCCATTTATGCCTCTACTTTTTAACTGGGGAGCAAACCTAGTCCAGCACAGCATGGCAGTCATCCATCCTGGGTTTCCCAGGACCATCCTAAGTTCAAATATTCTGTCCCAAAAATCACCCTTTCCCAGAAACTGTTTCTCCTCTCTCAAGCCTCCTGCCTCACTTGAAAGGAGCATGTATAAAATGCCAATCTTTGGGGCGCCTGGGTGGCACAGCGGTTAGGCGTCTGCCTTCGGCTCAGGGTGTGATCCCAGCATTGTGGGATCGAGCCCCACATCAGGCTCCCTGCTCTGCTATGAGCCTGCTTCTTCCTCTCCCACTCCCCCTGCTTGTGTTCCCTCTCTCGCTGGCTGTCTCTATCTCTGTCGAATAAATAAATAAAATCTTAAAATAAAAATGCCAATCTTTGGTTAGAAAACATGGGCTCCATAATTGCACCCTGGTCCCCTGACCTGCAGTCCTGGTCTGCTCTGTGCAATGTCCTTTGCTCTCCACATTGACACCGAGAGCAGACATTCCCCCCTGAGCAGACCGCCCAGATTGAAGTCCTTTGTGCTTCTTGGGCAGAGGATCCACTAGCGGGTAGGGATGGCCTCAGCTCCCAGCTCACCACCTCTTCCTGCTTTTTCCAGGTCACGATCATTGGATACACACTAGGGATTCCTGATGTCATCATGGGGATTACCTTCCTGGCAGCTGGAACCAGTGTGCCCGATTGCATGGCCAGCCTCATCGTGGCCAGACAAGGTGGGACCTCCAGTTAGATGGGGACAGGGGTGGGGGAGGAAGGAAGGCCTCCCTGTGGGTGGGGGGAGTTTTGGGGGATCCACATGGCAATTGTCAGGGTGATGGGTGACTTCAATGCTGTGTTGGTCAAAAAGCTAACTCGGATCAAAAGTACAGGGAAACAAGCCAGAAGATCTACCCTTAAGAAAGTCAGAGACAATTTCTAGGTAGCACGCAGAGGCCCTTCTGGAGGTTGTGTTACTGACCTTCTATTATTAAAAGTAGTAATAAATGTAATGAGAACTAACCTTTGCTGAGCACCACACACCAAGCAAAGCTGTTTGGGTACATTATCTTATTTAATTTAAACAACTCCGTCAGGTAGGGAAAACCAGACCCCCATTTTATGGATAGGGAAACCAAGGCTTAGAGAAGACAGACCCCATAGCCTAAGGTCTACCCAGCTGCAGTACCCCGACAATGGTGGTTGCCACAGGTCAGTCCTCAGTGTATGGCACAGCCTCCCCTCCTTCAAAACCAAGCTCACAGATGGATGCCCATTCCAGATGGCCATGCCCTTTGCTAGCACCCACTCTAATTTATATGCCTGATTTGTGCTGTATTGCATTTGTTTTCAACAAACACAGTGTGTAGCTACAACACGTAGTACATTGTCCGCAAGAAGTCCTCAGGAAATTCTCCTGTTTTTCTTAATAATGCTCACTTACTTAAAAAAAGAATTGAAGACAGTGTAGAGCAGTTGGAGATGGTACTAAAATATATCAGTTGGTGAGCTCATGAGAGGTGTGATAGAACTGTCGAGTTTATTCCTTTCATTCCTTTCTAGAAAGAAGTTTCAGAATCTGGGGAACGATATTTGATTTTTGGAATCTTTCACATTTTGCCAGTGATCATGTTTGAAGGTCAACAGTTCAGTAGAATGTACATTTCATTCTACTCTGTTCTATGCTATTCCATTCCTTTCTACTGAAAATACATATTCTATTGAAAATACAGATGGTGGCCTGGGAGGGAACCACCTAGCAAAGGAGCCAGCAGAACTGCCAGCTAACTTTCTGGCTGTCAGACCAAAGGGTTGGGAGAGTCCCTTAGGGAGCCCCTGTACTATCCTGAGATCCCCTCCCTCACTCGAGTGACCTCTTGTCCTTGCAGGCATGGGAGACATGGCCGTGTCCAACTCTATTGGGAGCAACGTGTTTGATATCCTCATTGGCCTTGGTCTCCCATGGGCCCTGCAGACCCTGGCTGTGGATTATGGATCCTACGTAAGTGGGTTTTCCCTGTGATTTCTCTTTAAATCTTGGGCTATGCGGAACTGTTTTCACGGCAAAGGAGATGCGGAAACACTAATGCTGAGAGGCAAACAAAGTCTTCCTCATTGAAGTCCTTCCAAAATCAGGCTTAAGTAGACATTCAGGACTTGAGAACAGGATTGGCAGACTTCTTCTGGGAAGGGCCATATAGTAACACTTTAGACTTGTGGACCAGATGGTCTCTGTCACAGCAACCCACCTCTGTAGCTGTAGCCTGAAAGCAGCCATAGACAATATGCAAATGAGCGTGCGTGGCTGTTTCAATGCAACCTTATGTATAGAAACTGAAATTTGAATTCCATATAATTTTTATGTGTCATGATCTGTGGTATAGGATTTTTCATTCTTTTTCCCTATTGAAAAATAGAAAAATCATTCTTAACTCATGGGCCATGCAAAAATAGGAGACTGGCCAAATTTAGCCCATGGGCCATCCTCCGCCACCCCCTATCTAGTGTGTTTGCTTTGTGGGCAAAATCATTTCATTCATGGAGGAAGGGACACAAAATACAAGATGACCCCCGCCCCCTCCAGGGGTCTGGCGACATTCAGACCCCACAGTGATGGCCTCCATGCTTTTTCTCAAAGCTAAGCTGATTGTGACTTCAGCTAGATTTGCAGGTGGGTAACACAGAGGGTCAAGCCCTCTTTCCCAATTTGTTAAAATGTTCCCTCTCCACTAATGGCAACTCTGTCCCAGACGCTCAGTGTCCAAGAACTGAGGAAGAAACTGCAATTGGAGATTTTTGCCTAGACACAGGAAGAAAAGAGTAACAAACCTCCAGAGTTTTTACACCCAACCCAGTGCTGGTGCTTCTGTAAATGTGCTACCGAGCATTGCCTTAGTCTATCTGCACAATTTGTTGTTAAGCAATTGTATATCCTGTAGAAAATACTGTGGCTCATATTATCAGACGATGGTTGTCTTCCAAGTTGCTTGACGAATGGCTGTTTCAACCAGGGAAGGTGTGTCCAGCCAGTTGCAATGAAATTGAAATCCATGCAGACAGTCCATGTGTTTTTGATTCATCTAAAGTTACCTAGTGGTTGAGAAATCTCAGCAGAGGGTAAAGATAAGCAAAAGGAGATAGAAAGAAGTAGAATATATTCTAAGGACTGAAGATCTCTTCTCTATTGTCAGTGAAATTGGGTAATGACATAGTGAGAGAAGCCACATTCCCTTTGGGGGAAAGTTGCTTTCAGGAGGTAACTATGACATGGAATCTGAATAACTAGAGAGAACCAGCCAGGAGGAAATTGGGGCAGTGTGGATCATTCCAGGCAGAAGGAACAGTCAGTGCAAAGGCCCTGAGGCAGAGACGCACTTAGCATGTTGGAGAGACAGAAGCAAGTCCAGTGTAAGTGGAGCAGAGTGAGCTTGGGGGAGGGTCCCATGCTTTGAGAGACAGTTGGGAGGCTAGGCAGGGCCAGATCCTGTGGGTGCTCATCAGGCAATTAAAAAATGATGATATTCAAACTTACATGACAACATGAATTTATAAAATGATGTTTTTGATGACTTTTATGAGAGATTCACCAGCATGAGTTTTAATACTGGGCCCTAAGGTATAAGGACCCCTTAGCCTTAGCTAATTGTCATATAAACAGATATCCACCAGAAGGACTAGTTCTTCAATAGCCCCCAACAGTGCACCCTAAATATCATACCTCCCAGACTACTTGCTGTCTCAGACATTACACAGAGCCAAGCTAAGTGCCCCTCAGAGTCATTGTCCCTCAAGGTGCTCTACTCTTCCCATTGGAAGTGATGTCTCTTCTTCTAGGTGTGTCTCATTCAGAGCTCCTCTCTGGACCCTCCCTAGTACCACCACCAAATGGAATCTCTCTCTGCAGCCTTTCTATCTCACTTACGGCCCTTATCCTAAATCTTGAACTTGCTTCATCTTCTTAAGTGACACATATAAGAGAGACACTGAAGAAATGCCCTCCAGGTTGGTCACTGAAAGGACATCATCCATTAGGTGGTCACAGGGTTCCAGATAATCTTCTGCAGGATTCTATGAGTGACATTGTTGTCAGTCAGGCACTTATGAAGGGACTCACATCAACCAAATTCACAGGAGTTTGATGTCTATGCTAGTGGCAACAGGTGGTAGTAAGGTATACAAGTGCAAGATAGAAAGCATACTTATTCTGGACAATTTGTGCTCTATTTTCCTGGAGAAAGATCTCATGTGGGAGGTATTTTTTCAGTTTGGTTTTTTTTTTTTTTTTTACAATACTCTATCATTCAGTCTTTAATTCTGCTTGAATCTTGTTTTTTTTTAATAAAAATATATTTCTTATTATATTATGTTAGTCACCATACAGTACATCCCTAGTTTTTGATGTAAAGTTCCATGATTCATTGCTTGCGTATAACACCCAGTGCACCATGCAATACGTGCCCTCCTTACTACCCATCACCAGCCTATCCCATGTTTCGTTTTTTTGGTTTTTGTTTTCCCTTTTTTTCAACTGAAGTGTAGTCGACACAAAATGTTAGTTTCAGGTGTATAGCATAGTGATTCCACAAGTCTCTATGTTTTGCTGTGCTCACCACAAGTGTAGCTGCCATCTATGACCATGCAATACTATTATAATATCACTGACTATACTTCCTGTTCTGTGCCTTCCATCCCCATGGCTTCTTCATTCCACAACTGGAGCCTGTACGGCCCAAAGGTGGGAGGTATTTGGGGAGCCCAATGACACCCTCAAGTTCATTGACTTACTAGGAGTATTCACAGGACTCAGTAGCAGGTTTTGCTCACGGCCAAGGTTTATTATAGCAAAGGATGTGGACTAAGACAGTGGAAAGTGAAATGCATCAGGAGAAATTGAGAGAGGTCAGATGGGGACTTCCAACTCCTGTCCCTCCCGGTCACGTAAGATGTTCTTTCTCTCTAGCAGCAAACTATAGGGCCATGTGTGAGATATCTATATCCAGGAAAGTCCACTGGAGTCTGAGGCTTTTACGGAGCACTGGTCAGGTAGGCATATTCCTCCTGCTCGATGAACAGCTGTGATAGCAGAATGCAGAATCCCAACCCATATACCAGATATACATCATAAAGTTTACTAACCAATTCTGACAAGCTGGTAGAGTATGCCCCATTACTTTTGGAGCACAAAACAACATCATCCGTCAGTAACACAGAGAACATTCCAAGGGCCACATTCTTGGAGATTGGCTGAAGGTCAGTCATGGTTCTAGGCTCCCCTAGAGGCACGCAAAGATTAAGTCACTAGACCTGATGCATTAACAAATTCTGCATAGAAGATCTAATTAGAATCTGTAGGTTATAGCAGTATCACTACTACTATATCACAAACAACTCCCAAAATTTCACTGGGGTAGCCCAACAAAGGTTTATTTCTTGCCCCAAATCCATTGCAGGTATTTCCATTCTGGTAACTTCCATGGCTCTCCAAACAGAAACTTAGGGGTTGGGGTTTATTTTATCCTGTGGTTCTATCTTCTTGGAGTCCTTCTCCAATAGACACACAGAAAGTAGAGAAAGAAAGGGCATGTAAGATTTTATATATATCTTTTTTTTGACACAGACAGAAGGTGGTGTGTGTCCTGCCTGCTTCCACCCATTTTCCAGATGAGTGAAACATTCCCACCGAGATGCAAGAGGGATCCAGGACACTTGTTTAGCTGTGCATCCAGGAAGGAGAGGAGATGCAGGTGTCAGTGGACACTAGCAGCCTCTAAAGTCTGGGGCATCAGGTTGAGAGTGGGAGCCAACAAGAGGGTTTGCTGGATAACCTTTTACTGGAGCTGTTGAATTGCTATTTTCTGAGGCATCAACCCATATGATAGGGTTTTTCTCCCTGCCACAACAACCATCCTGGGGCACATCGACCACTCTTGCCTCTTTGAGCTCCTTTTTCTGGGTCATATGTGGACCCTCCCTCTCCCAGTTAATACATGTTTCCTGTACTTAACTGTTGAGAACAACAGTATTATCAATTGTATTGAATCTCTCTCATCAAAGTCACTGCTTCCTTCAAATACAAGTTCATCTTGATTCTGTTTTGCCATTCCTCAAATAATCTCTTGGGTTTTCCTACAGTAAGACATCTTACCTTGACTTTGTTATTCCTTTTTTCCGATCATAAATACAGCTCATGGTCTTTTTCGAAAATCAGAGAAACTCTAATTAGAGAACACTCTGGAGCAGTGCCTGCCCAACAGAACTTTCTATAATGACAGAAGTGTGCTATATTGTCTTGTCAAATGTAGTAGCCACTAGCTCCATGAGATAAGAACTTGAAATGTGGCTGGTTCAAGTGAAGACCTGGATTTTTAAATTTTAGTTTGATTTTAATTAATTTCAATTCATGTAGCCACATGTGGCTTGTGGCTGCCCATGCAACTCTGCGGTTTCAGAGGATGCAATAAAAATCATGCATAGTTCAATCCGTAAACATCAATTCTTAATATTTTAGCATACTTTTCTTTCCACTTTGGTTTATATAGCTGGAGACTTCACTGTACAATGGTGTGCATTGCTTTTTTTACTCCTTATTATATCAAACATATTTTCCTTAAAATCTTACAAGAAACATCATCTTGAAAGGCAACCTCATATTCTAGTTACAACAAAATTTACTTAACCAGCCTGCTGCTGTTAGACACATATTGCTTCAACATTTTCACAATTATAAATAATGATGCAACACACATCTTTGTACATCGATCTTATAGATCTTAGAGATCTATAAAAATCCTACGTAAAACTGTATTTGCATTTGAAGTTATTTTCCCAAAGCTGGAGTTGTTACATAGAATATGAACACCTTAAAACTCTGAAAAATATGAACACGTGCCTAATTATTTTTCCAAATGACAGTATTCCTTACATTTTAATTTGCCTTCATTTCATTTCTGAGATTTGGAGGACAGCTTCATAGCACCCTCCTATTCTTTAAAAAAAAAAAAAAACAGAGGCTTTACCCAGACATTCTGACCACAGGAAGCTCCACGAGGGTGAGCTTCCTTGTGGCACATAGTATGGGGCGTGTACGTACTTGAGCCATGAAAAAAGTGTCAAATATAATGGGAATAGCACAACCTGACTTCCTTTGGAAGTACTACTAGTGACCCTCTATCATTATTTAATCATACTCAGTCTTGGGTGTCTCCCTCCCTCCACAGGCTCTAGCTTTGCTCCATGCAATGTTCCATCTCTCATTTCATGGTCCACATTTAGATCCCATCTTCATTGGCACCCCAGACTCTGCCTAGCTTGTGTGCCCCTTAACCCTGCTCAGAGCACTGGATGTGGATCTGTTGAGTTCCCCCAGCAAATCCACCTAGTGTGTTCCTCTGTTTCATTTCCCCACTTATCTAAAAGTCAGACCTGTGTGAATTTTAACTACTTTTAACTACTTTTTGTTGTCTGTGGTGAAGACTAAAGAGTAGGGGCTAAAGAGCAGGTAGCAAAAAGATGAAAAGAAACCATGCTCTAAATATCCTGGAAAATTGATCCATGAATAATAGACTTTTAGAACATTGACCCTCTCCAGCAGCAGGGGATGTGCAGATAGGGCCAGGGGATGCACATCCTTCCAGTGTCCCTAAGGTCCATTGGTTCACTGTGTTTATTTTTTCTTTACTGTGGTTACAACATACAATCATCTAAGGTGAAATCAAAACCTTTCCAAACAACAACAACTCATTCTAGATGCAAACCAGTTCCTCCCCCAAGCTTTGGTATCTCCCTGACAGAACATGGATATCAAACCTGAAATTCCAGTTCAGCAAAGCACATTGTCTGCTGTAAATGAGCCCCAATGATCTGCCCTCCTTTCCTGTCCTTCTGACATTCTCCCAACACTCTTCAGAGAGCAGAAAATTAAGCATAATTCTCATTCAGNTCATCAAAGTCACTGCTTCCTTCAAATACAAGTTCATCTTGATTCTGTTTTGCCATTCCTCAAATAATCTCTTGGGTTTTCCTACAGTAAGACATCTTACCTTGACTTTGTTATTCCTTTTTTCCGATCATAAATACAGCTCATGGTCTTTTTCGAAAATCAGAGAAACTCTAATTAGAGAACACTCTGGAGCAGTGCCTGCCCAACAGAACTTTCTATAATGACAGAAGTGTGCTATATTGTCTTGTCAAATGTAGTAGCCACTAGCTCCATGAGATAAGAACTTGAAATGTGGCTGGTTCAAGTGAAGACCTGGATTTTTAAATTTTAGTTTGATTTTAATTAATTTCAATTCATGTAGCCACATGTGGCTTGTGGCTGCCCATGCAACTCTGCGGTTTCAGAGGATGCAATAAAAATCATGCATAGTTCAATCCGTAAACATCAATTCTTAATATTTTAGCATACTTTTCTTTCCACTTTGGTTTATATAGCTGAGACTTCACTGTACAATGGTGTGCATTGCTTTTTTTACTCCTTATTATATCAAACATATTTTCCTTAAAATCTTACAAGAAACATCATCTTGAAAGGCAACCTCATATTCTAGTTACAACAAAATTTACTTAACCAGCCTGCTGCTGTTAGACACATATTGCTTCAACATTTTCACAATTATAAATAATGATGCAACACACATCTTTGTACATCGATCTTATAGATCTTAGAGATCTATAAAAATCCTACGTAAAACTGTATTTGCATTTGAAGTTATTTTCCCAAAGCTGGAGTTGTTACATAGAATATGAACACCTTAAAACTCTGAAAAATATGAACACGTGCCTAATTATTTTTCCAAATGACAGTATTCCTTACATTTTAATTTGCCTTCATTTCATTTCTGAGATTTGGAGGACAGCTTCATAGCACCCTCCTATTCTTTAAAAAAAAAAAAAAACAGAGGCTTTACCCAGACATTCTGACCACAGGAAGCTCCACGAGGGTGAGCTTCCTTGTGGCACATAGTATGGGGCGTGTACGTACTTGAGCCATGAAAAAAGTGTCAAATATAATGGGAATAGCACAACCTGACTTCCTTTGGAAGTACTACTAGTGACCCTCTATCATTATTTAATCATACTCAGTCTTGGGTGTCTCCCTCCCTCCACAGGCTCTAGCTTTGCTCCATGCAATGTTCCATCTCTCATTTCATGGTCCACATTTAGATCCCATCTTCATTGGCACCCCAGACTCTGCCTAGCTTGTGTGCCCCTTAACCCTGCTCAGAGCACTGGATGTGGATCTGTTGAGTTCCCCCAGCAAATCCACCTAGTGTGTTCCTCTGTTTCATTTCCCCACTTATCTAAAAGTCAGACCTGTGTGAATTTTAACTACTTTTAACTACTTTTTGTTGTCTGTGGTGAAGACTAAAGAGTAGGGGCTAAAGAGCAGGTAGCAAAAAGATGAAAAGAAACCATGCTCTAAATATCCTGGAAAATTGATCCATGAATAATAGACTTTTAGAACATTGACCCTCTCCAGCAGCAGGGGATGTGCAGATAGGGCCAGGGGATGCACATCCTTCCAGTGTCCCTAAGGTCCATTGGTTCACTGTGTTTATTTTTTCTTTACTGTGGTTACAACATACAATCATCTAAGGTGAAATCAAAACCTTTCCAAACAACAACAACTCATTCTAGATGCAAACCAGTTCCTCCCCCAAGCTTTGGTATCTCCCTGACAGAACATGGATATCAAACCTGAAATTCCAGTTCAGCAAAGCACATTGTCTGCTGTAAATGAGCCCCAATGATCTGCCCTCCTTTCCTGTCCTTCTGACATTCTCCCAACACTCTTCAGAGAGCAGAAAATTAAGCATAATTCTCATTCAGTAACACTCACAGCCCACATATGCTTTTCAGGTTCCAAACTTTAGTGACAGGGTGACATCATGAAGACAAAAATTCAGGACCTATTAGATGTTTGGCCCAAATTCATGTTTTCCATCTGTAGATGACATAATTGGGTCACTCTGGTCATTCTGCTGGGATTGTGCAAGGAGCACATCTAATCCTGTGGTTGAAGATTGCCCTGAACTGAAGTGGAGGGGAAAATATAGGAGAAGAAACAGGCTATTTCTGTAATCAACAGTTGTAGCACACAGGGGAGTGCTGCTGGGGGAACTTTTGGTCAGAAGACTGGAGATAGACATGTCATGTTGCATTTTCATCCAAATGCTGTTTCTGTATTCAGTTCCAGAGACATCTTCATTTTATTCCCAGGATACAAGCATCCAATGTAGGCCTCGCTTTTGAAAGCAGAAAATCAGTAATATAATCTATAAACAGTTCATGAATCCCAGGGAAATCAAGATTTTTTATATGTGGTGTGAGGTAGGGGTCCACTTCATTCTTATGAATGTGGACATATGGTTGTTTTAGCATTTTGAAATTCTAAAATTCAAAGGAAAATATTTGTTAACTTATTTTTCTTTTATTTATTTTTATGACATTTGAGTATAGTTGGCACACAATATTACAACTTCGTGCTTTGACAAGTTAATACATTATGTTTTGTTCACCACAAGTATAGCTACTGTCTGTCCCATTTCATCACTATTACAATATCATTGACTGTATTCCTTATACTCTTTTACTCCCATGGCTTACTCATTCCATAACTGGAGGCTTTTACCCATTTTGCCCAACACCCCAGCTCACTCCCCTCTGTCAACCATCAGTTTATTCACTGTACTTATCAGTCTAATTCTGCTTTTTGTTTGTTTATTCATATTTTTAAATTCCACTTATGTGTGGAATCATAATAGTATTTGTCTTTCTTTTTTTTTTTAAAGATTTTATTTATTTATTTGACAGAGACAGAGACAGCCAGCGAGAGAGGGAACACAAGCAGGGGGAGTGGGAGAGGAAGAAGCAGGCTCATAGTGGAGGAGCCTGATGTGGGGCTCGATCCCATAACGCCGGGATCACGCCCTGAGCCGAAGGCAGACGCTTAACCGCTGTGCCACCCAGGCGCCCCAAGTCTTTCTTAGCCTGNTCTATGCTAGTGGCAACAGGTGGTAGTAAGGTATACAAGTGCAAGATAGAAAGCATACTTATTCTGGACAATTTGTGCTCTATTTTCCTGGAGAAAGATCTCATGTGGGAGGTATTTTTTCAGTTTGGTTTTTTTTTTTTTTTTTACAATACTCTATCATTCAGTCTTTAATTCTGCTTGAATCTTGTTTTTTTTTAATAAAAATATATTTCTTATTATATTATGTTAGTCACCATACAGTACATCCCTAGTTTTTGATGTAAAGTTCCATGATTCATTGCTTGCGTATAACACCCAGTGCACCATGCAATACGTGCCCTCCTTACTACCCATCACCAGCCTATCCCATGTTTCGTTTTTTTGGTTTTTGTTTTCCCTTTTTTTCAACTGAAGTGTAGTCGACACAAAATGTTAGTTTCAGGTGTATAGCATAGTGATTCCACAAGTCTCTATGTTTTGCTGTGCTCACCACAATTGTAGCTGCCATCTATGACCATGCAATACTATTATAATATCACTGACTATACTTCCTGTGCTGTGCCTTCCATCTCCATGGCTTCTTCATTCCACAACTGGAGCCTGTACGGCCCAAAGGTGGGAGGTATTTGGGGAGCCCAATGACACCCTCAAGTTCATTGACTTACTAGGAGTATTCACAGGACTCAGTAGCAGGTTTTGCTCATGGCCAAGGTTTATTATAGCAAAGGATGTGGAGTAAGACAGTGGAAAGTGAAATGCATCAGGAGAATTTGAGAGAGGTCAGATGGGGACTTCCAACTCCTGTCCCTCCCGGTCACGTAAGATGTTCTTTCTCTCTAGCAGCAAACTATAGGGCCATGTGTGAGATATCTATATCCAGGAAAGTCCACTGGAGTCTGAGGCTTTTACGGAGCACTGGTCAGGTAGGCATATTCCTCCTGCTCGATGAACAGCTGTGATAGCAGAATGCAGAATCCCAACCCATATACCAGATATACATCATAAAGTTTACTAACCAATTCTGACAAGCTGGTAGAGTATGCCCCATTACTTTTGGAGCACAAAACAACATCATCCGTCAGTAACACAGAGAACATTCCAAGGGCCACATTCTTGGAGATTGGCTGAAGGTCAGTCATGGTTCTAGGCTCCCCTAGAGGCACACAAAGATTAAGTCACTAGACCTGATGCATTAACAAATTCTGCATAGAAGATCTAATTAGAATCTGTAGGTTATAGCAGTATCACTACTACTATATCACAAACAACTCCCAAAATTTCACTGGGGTAGCCCAACAAAGGTTTATTTCTTGCCCCAAATCCATTGCAGGTATTTCCATTCTGGTAACTTCCATGGCTCTCCAAACAGAAACTTAGGGGTTGGGGTTTATTTTATCCTGTGGTTCTATCTTCTTGGAGTCCTTCTCCAATAGACACACAGAAAGTAGAGAAAGAAAGGGCATGTAAGATTTTATATATATCTTTTTTTTGACACAGACAGAAGGTGGTGTGTGTCCTGCCTGCTTCCACCCATTTTCCAGATGAGTGAAACATTCCCACCGAGATGCAAGAGGGATCCAGGACACTTGTTTAGCTGTGCATCCAGGAAGGAGAGGAGATGCAGGTGTCAGTGGACACTAGCAGCCTCTAAAGTCTGGGGCATCAGGTTGAGAGTGGGAGCCAACAAGAGGGTTTGCTGGATAACCTTTTACTGGAGCTGTTGAATTGCTATTTTCTGAGGCATCAACCCATATGATAGGGTTTTTCTCCCTGCCACAACAACCATCCTGGGGCACATCGACCACTCTTGCCTCTTTGAGCTCCTTTTTCTGGGTCATATGTGGACCCTCCCTCTCCCAGTTAATACATGTTTCCTGTACTTAACTGTTGAGAACAACAGTATTATCAATTGTATTGAATCTCTCTCATCAAAGTCACTGCTTCCTTCAAATACAAGTTCATCTTGATTCTGTTTTGCCATTCCTCAAATAATCTCTTGGGTTTTCCTACAGTAAGTCATCTTACCTTGACTTTGTTATTCCTTTTTTCCGATCATAAATACAGCTCATGGTCTTTTTCGAAAATCAGAGAAACTCTAATTAGAGAACACTCTGGAGCAGTGCCTGCCCAACAGAACTTTCTATAATGACAGAAGTGTGCTATATTGTCTTGTCAAATGTAGTAGCCACTAGCTCCATGAGATAAGAACTTGAAATGTGGCTGGTTCAAGTGAAGACCTGGATTTTTAAATTTTAGTTTGATTTTAATTAATTTCAATTCATGTAGCCACATGTGGCTTGTGGCTGCCCATGCAACTCTGCGGTTTCAGAGGATGCAATAAAAATCATGCATAGTTCAATCCGTAAACATCAATTCTTAATATTTTAGCATACTTTTCTTTCCACTTTGGTTTATATAGCTGAGACTTCACTGTACAATGGTGTGCATTGCTTTTTTTACTCCTTATTATATCAAACATATTTTCCTTAAAATCTTACAAGAAACATCATCTTGAAAGGCAACCTCATATTCTAGTTACAACAAAATTTACTTAACCAGCCTGCTGCTGTTAGACACATATTGCTTCAACATTTTCACAATTATAAATAATGATGCAACACACATCTTTGTACATCGATCTTATAGATCTTAGAGATCTATAAAAATCCTACGTAAAACTGTATTTGCATTTGAAGTTATTTTCCCAAAGCTGGAGTTGTTACATAGAATATGAACACCTTAAAACTCTGAAAAATATGAACACGTGCCTAATTATTTTTCCAAATGACAGTATTCCTTACATTTTAATTTGCCTTCATTTCATTTCTGAGATTTGGAGGACAGCTTCATAGCACCCTCCTATTCTTTAAAAAAAAAAAAAAAACAGAGGCTTTACCCAGACATTCTGACCACAGGAAGCTCCACGAGGGTGAGCTTCCTTGTGGCACATAGTATGGGGCGTGTACGTACTTGAGCCATGAAAAAAGTGTCAAATATAATGGGAATAGCACAACCTGACTTCCTTTGGAAGTACTACTAGTGACCCTCTATCATTATTTAATCATACTCAGTCTTAGGTGTCTCCCTCCCTCCACAGGCTCTAGCTTTGCTCCATGCAATGTTCCATCTCTCATTTCATGGTCCACATTTAGATCCCATCTTCATTGGCACCCCAGACTCTGCCTAGCTTGTGTGCCCCTTAACCCTGCTCAGAGCACTGGATGTGGATCTGTTGAGTTCCCCCAGCAAATCCACCTAGTGTGTTCCTCTGTTTCATTTCCCCACTTATCTAAAAGTCAGACCTGTGTGAATTTTAACTACTTTTAACTACTTTTTGTTGTCTGTGGTGAAGACTAAAGAGTAGGGGCTAAAGAGCAGGTAGCAAAAAGATGAAAAGAAACCATGCTCTAAATATCCTGGAAAATTGATCCATGAATAATAGACTTTTAGAACATTGACCCTCTCCAGCAGCAGGGGATGTGCAGATAGGGCCAGGGGATGCACATCCTTCCAGTGTCCCTAAGGTCCATTGGTTCACTGTGTTTATTTTTTCTTTACTGTGGTTACAACATACAATCATCTAAGGTGAAATCAAAACCTTTCCAAACAACAACAACTCATTCTAGATGCAAACCAGTTCCTCCCCCAAGCTTTGGTATCTCCCTGACAGAACATGGATATCAAACCTGAAATTCCAGTTCAGCAAAGCACATTGTCTGCTGTAAATGAGCCCCAATGATCTGCCCTCCTTTCCTGTCCTTCTGACATTCTCCCAACACTCTTCAGAGAGCAGAAAATTAAGCATAATTCTCATTCAGTAACACTCACAGCCCACATATGCTTTTCAGGTTCCAAACTTTAGTGACAGGGTGACATCATGAAGACAAAAATTCAGGACCTATTAGATGTTTGGCCCAAATTCATGTTTTCCATCTGTAGATGACATAATTGGGTCACTCTGGTCATTCTGCTGGGATTGTGCAAGGAGCACATCTAATCCTGTGGTTGAAGATTGCCCTGAACTGAAGTGGAGGGGAAAATATAGGAGAAGAAACAGGCTATTTCTGTAATCAACAGTTGTAGCACACAGGGGAGTGCTGCTGGGGGAACTTTTGGTCAGAAGACTGGAGATAGACATGTCATGTTGCATTTTCATCCAAATGCTGTTTCTGTATTCAGTTCCAGAGACATCTTCATTTTATTCCCAGGATACAAGCATCCAATGTAGGCCTCGCTTTTGAAAGCAGAAAATCAGTAATATAATCTATAAACAGTTCATGAATCCCAGGGAAATCAAGATTTTTTATATGTGGTGTGAGGTAGGGGTCCACTTCATTCTTATGAATGTGGACATATGGTTGTTTTAGCATTTTGAAATTCTAAAATTCAAAGGAAAATATTTGTTAACTTATTTTTCTTTTATTTATTTTTATGACATTTGAGTAGTTGGCACACAATATTACAACTTCGTGCTTTGACAAGTTAATACATTATGTTTTGTTCACCACAAGTATAGCTACTGTCTGTCCCATTTCATCACTATTACAATATCATTGACTGTATTCCTTATACTCTTTTACTCCCATGGCTTACTCATTCCATAACTGGAGGCTTTTACCCATTTTGCCCAACACCCCAGCTCACTCCCCTCTGTCAACCATCAGTTTATTCACTGTACTTATCAGTCTAATTCTGCTTTTTGTTTGTTTATTCATATTTTTAAATTCCACTTATGTGTGGAATCATAATAGTATTTGTCTTTCTTTTTTTTTTTAAAGATTTTATTTATTTATTTGACAGAGACAGAGACAGCCAGCGAGAGAGGGAACACAAGCAGGGGGAGTGGGAGAGGAAGAAGCAGGCTCATAGTGGAGGAGCCTGATGTGGGGCTCGATCCCATAACGCCGGGATCACGCCCTGAGCCGAAGGCAAGCGCTTAACCGCTGTGCCACCCAGGCGCCCCAAGTCTTTCTTAGCCTGACTTATTTCACTTAGCCTAACACCCTCTAGGTCCATCCATGTAGTCTCAAATGGCATGATCTCATCCTTTGTTGTGGCAGTGTAATATTCCACTATAAATATATATATGTATATATGCACACACACACACATCTTCCTTTTCAAGGAAGCATCTATTGATGGATGCTTAGGTTCTTTCCATGTCTTAACTATTGTAAATAATGCTGCAATAAACAGGGGTGCATTTATCTTTTTGAGTTAACATTTTTGTTTTCTGTTAGTAAATATCCAGTAGTGGAATTACTGGATCACATGGTATCTCTACTTTTAACTTTTTGAGGAACCTCCATACTGTTTTCCACAGTGGCTGCACCAATTTACATTCTCACCAACAAGGCAAAGTGTTTCTTTTTCTCCATATCCTTGCAAATACTTGTTATTTCTGGTCTTTTTGATTTTAGCCATTCTGACAGAGGTGAGGTGATATCTCATTGTGGTTTTGATTTCATTTCCCTGATAATGGGTGACATTAAGCATCTTTTCATGAGTCTGTTGGCCATCTGTATATCTTCTTTGGAAAGATGTCTACTTATTTTTCAGTAATATTCATGACTTAGGAGTTATTAGGAAGCCCATGATTGTATTTAGTTAAAGCTATGTAGTCTAGAACCCTGCATTTTATAAGTAGTAAAATCTTAACTATCAGGAAAAGTTTTGAGCCTAACTGAGTCAGAATGAAAAGGTGAATGGTCAAGAAGGAGGGAAGCACAGCCAGTTGAGCTGAATTAGGGAGGGGCAGAGTAACAAATCCATACTCAGATCCTAGCAGCATTCTTTAAAATGCTACTTTTTTAAAAAAATTTTACTCAGATAGTTTGATCTCTTTGGTTGTGAGGNGCTTTTTTTTAAAATTTTACTCAGATAGTTTGATCTCTTTGGTTGTGAGGGCATTCAATGAAGAGGAAATCCCATAAGCAAANACTTTTTTAAAAAAATTTTACTCAGATAGTTTGATCTCTTTGGTTGTGAGGGCATTCAATGAAGAGGAAATCCCATAAGCAAAAGAATACCCCAAGTCCTGACCACATGCTTAGCTCTCTAGCCCTTCCACATGCTGCCCAAATACAGCATCACACTGCACATTGCATAATCTCTTCTCCACATCCCTGATGATCAATTCTCTTTTGTACCTTGTCTGATGGTTATGTACCCACATCATCCACCTGCTACTAGAGTTTGAATGTAGGGCCACGTCCACCCCATGTTTGCCGTTCACACTGCACACTCTGCCATCTTACACATAGCAGGACATTTTACTTGTTTAAATAGAGAATAAATTTTATTTCCTCAAAGGTGGGGCAAGCAACTCCTCGTACATCAATAGCTCCTGAGAGCTTTGCCATATTTCAGGTCAGGTAAAAAAATTATATATATATATTTTTTCTTTTTCATGGTGATGATTCTGAGTCATCAAGAAAAAGTTTTGAAACATTTTCATCAAAAACAGTTAAGTTGCTGGCCTATAGAGAGATGGACTTTAATTTTCTGGGAGACTTTACTTGTATAGACTACATCTTTTCCTAGTAATGGTAAATCAAAATAGTGGCCCAGCATTTGGTCCACCCAAGCTGTGTCTTTTGGTTTTCCTGGAAGCCAGGAGTCCCAGAAAATAGCCATCTGGAACCAGATCACCTCACAGAAGGAATAAAGGGACTGCTACAAGGGGCTTCTCTTGTCTTTTTCCAGCTCATTGTTCAGGTGTTAGCTTGGATGTCTATTGTGATCTCCCAAGCTTGGATCAGGTGTCGTTCTTGCATTTTTGAGCAGTTCCCATCATAGCTTACCTTTGATCCTTTGTCTGAGTCTCCCCCAGACAGGTGATCTCCCTAAGGGCAAGAACTGCACCCATCTTATGCATTTATAGTTTCCTCTATGCCTGGTGGTGCCTGGTACTTAGAAGTCACTCAAAAGTATTTGTTGGATGGATATGATGCATGGATGCATGGATACATGGATAGATGGATGGATGGATAGATGATCCTAACTTTCCTGCCTTGGGTGGAAGACATGTGAATAGAACAGAATTAAGGAAAAGGATGACCTGAGAAGAGAACAAGGGGGGGAGAAAACAGCAATAAGAATAGCTTAGGGGTGCCTGGGTGGCTCAGTCAGTTCAGCACCCAACTCTTGGTTTCAGCTTAGGTCATGATCTCATGAGACATGAAATCAAGCTCCATGCTCAGTGGGGAGTCTGCTTGAGATTCTCTCCCTCTGCCCCTCCTCTCACTCATGCATGTGCTTGCTTCCGGTCTCTCTCTCTCTCTCTCTCTCTCTCTCTCTCTCTCAAATAAATAAATAAATAAATCTTTTTTTTAAAGTCCTTTAAGAAAAAAAAAAAAGAAGAAGAGCTTAATATTCATTGAATACCTTCTACGTGCCAGGCACTCAAGGGACACCATGCCAACATGGCCTCATCTAATCTTGACAACAGCTAAATAAGGCAAGGATTATTTCTTCAATCAATGTTGTTGTTTGTGCAGCTGCTAAATGTGCCAAGAACTTGGCAAGGTGCTGGGAACACAGAATGACAAGATAGAGTAGACCCTACCCCTTAGAACATGCACCAAGTTGGGGAAGACAGACAGTGTCTGAGTGACAAATACATGAGTGTGCTAACTTGGTAGAGCAAAAGCCTCATGAAGATAATGACATGATAGGGTGGGTGGCATGCATCACTCTGGATTCTTTGGATAAGGAGGTGGGTTCTGTGCTGAGGAGTGAATGATAAAAAAGAGCTGGGTGTTTGCAGGGCAGGGGGAGCATTCTAGAAAGAGGGGGCTGAAAGTGCCAAGGCACTGAGGCATGCTGTATCTGAGAATAGAAAGGAAGCCAGGCAATAGACATGAGGGGGTAAGGCAGGCAGGGATCATGGGTTTCATTCTAAGTGCACTGCTATCCCAAGTATTCTTCTGGAGATCTGGCAACCACGGCTCAGAGAGGTTGTCACAGCCAGAAATAGGCAGAGAGAAGACAATGAGACTTTTTTCTCTCCCCAGAACACCAGAGACTAAAGCAGGAGGGAGAAGACTATTGCCAAAAACAAATGGCACCACAATGCCACCATGCACAGTCGAGGGCACAGGTGCACAGGGGACGTTGCTGGGGTGGGATTTTAGACCAGATCCATCCCTGAGTTTGAATCTTCACTAGAAGAGAAGACAGGGTCTGCCTATAAGGCTAAAGCAAGCTCTGTAGCTTTACATAAAGAAAGAAGGACCTGACAAACCATAAAGACTCTTAATCATAGGAAACAAGCTGAGAGTTGCTGGAGGGGAGGGGATGGGAGGACAGGGTAACTGGGTGCTGACATTAAGGAGGGCACGTGATGTGATGACCACTGGGTATAAGACTGATGAATCATTGAACTCTACCTCTGAAGCTAATAATACATTATATGTTAATTAATTGAAGTTGAGTTTTTTAGAAAAGGCAGCAGACAACTCCTGACTCTCAGATTCCCATCCTAAAAGTCCCACAGACATCATGGCAGCTAAAATCCTCGCTGTCCTAGGCCATGGTGCATTTTACGTCTAAAATGGGTTCTGACTGAAGGCTGGAGGAAACATTCTGGATCTTTCCATGAGGGTTACACGTTTGTTCAGCCCCTGGGTCCCCACCTGGCTTTCACCAGCCCCCCCACCCCGGCCAGCCCCCAATGCCCAGCCACGTTTCGGGGGCATCTCTGTGTAACCTCATGACACGAAATGGAACTCACTTGGAAAAATAGTTCCAGGTTCATGAAAAAGCAAACATAAGGGTTTATTTGCCTTGAGCATTTTGCCTTCCATCTTCACCTCCAGCTTTTCCTGGGAGAGAGGCTTCATTCCTGGAAGGACACTCGGAGCCTCCTTCCAGTAATCCCATGACATCTCTGCATCTCTCACATCAGAACCCAGAAGCCCGTGTGGGTTTAATAGCCTCTCCTGCCCACACAACGGATGTGCTGACAATTCTGAAGCAATTTTTCCATTTCTACTAGATAGGGTTTCCAAGTCATAATTACTGGATAATTACCGTCAAGACAGCTGTTTTGTGCATAGTATTAGGTTCAGGCATTTGATAGTGAGGAATAAATGCAGTTTTACAGATTTTGACATTTCTTAGCACTTGTGGTTTGCTCGGAAGCCAGCTAGCTACCTAAGTGCCTGAAATATTTCTAAAAGTCAGATTTGGAAAATGAGCATTTCTTGTCCCATTTTGGTGATGAATGTCTGTTCCACATGCTCTAACAGAATTAAGAAAGTCACCAGGCAGGCTCCAGCATGCCAGGACAAAATTCAGATCTCTGAGCTAGGGCTTAGAAATGCAAAATGGGGGCGCCTGGGTGGCACAGCGGTTAGGCGTCTGCCTTCGGCTCAGGGCGTGATCCCGGCGTTATGGGATCGAGCCCCACATCGGGCTCCTCTGCTGTGANTTTGGAAAATGAGCATTTCTTGTCCCATTTTGGTGATGAATGTCTGTTCCACATGCTCTAACAGAATTAAGAAAGTCACCAGGCAGGCTCCATCATGCCAGGACAAAATTCAGATCTCTGAGCTAGGGCTTAGAAATGCAAAATGAATCCACAAAGTAATAGAGGGAGAAAGAGTCTGTTTTGTTTTGTTTTGTTTTTTCCAAGCCAAGAGCCCATCTAACTCCAGAATCCACAAAGGTAAAAGGAAGAGGTGATCAGAAACATTCTTTTCCCATACTTTCTGCCCAGTTCATTCTTTTTCTGATCAAACATTAACTGAATGCTTACTGTCCCATCGCACTGGGGATGCCTCAGTGAGCAGGCCAGACACCGTCCCTTGCCCCTAGAACTGCAGCCTCTGGAAGGAGACAGTTACACAAGCAATTCCAAAACAAAGTGTGATGTGTGTCCTCCTAAGGGCTGGCTGTGCAGGAAGTGCACAGTATTTGGCAGGGGTTGGGGACCTCCAATGCCTCTAAAGAAGTAATGCTTATTCTGAGAATCTGAGATTATTGGGAGCAAAGCAGGTAAAGAATGTGAGAGGAACAGCTTGAAGAAGGCCAAGATCTAAGAAAACTTCACACACTGAAGGACCTGAGGGTAGCACCTGGGATGGGAGGGAGGCGGTGGGGGGACAAGAAGTGGCAAAGTGAAGGGATGAGTGGCCAGGATGAATTTAGAGACAGAGAGGGGCCATGTGCTAAAGGATATGGTGAACTAGAGTCATGGCAGTGGGAAAATGAAGGATAAGAGGGAGGGAGTGGTGTGACTGCATGTGCCTTTTAGAAAAAAGATTCTGACTACTACATAGAGAAGAGGTTGGAGCCAGATCAGACTGATGACAGCAAGACCAGTTATGAGGCATTTGCAGGAGAGAGAAAACATTGTGACCTAGACTAGGATAGTTGTATAAGTTAGCTATTGCTACCATAATGCTGTGTAACAAACCATCCCCAAACTCAGCTGCCTGCATACATTATCATGTATTTCTCCATCATGCATCTGCGAGGTGACAGGTGTTTGGCTGATCTAGGTTTGGCTCCAAGCTTCAGACGGGGCTATTCCTTATGTCTGTCATTCTCTTTGGACCAGTGACTTCCTGAGACACATTCTTTGCAGGATGAACACACAAGAGTTCATGTCAATGATGGAAGTACATTTCAAACCTGCGTTTGTGTTAAATCCACTAATATCCCATTGGCTAATGCAGATCACATGGCCAAGCCCAAATCCAAGAGGCAGAGAAATGCCTCTGCCCACCATGAGGCTGTGGAAAGGGAGTAAACACAGAACTCTAGTACAGGGGAGAAGAATTGAGACCAGTGACCCACTCGGCCTCAGTTGTAGCAGTAAAGCAGGAGAACAATAAAAGGTGCCAGAAGAAACCACAGAATAGAAATCAGCAGGACCTAGTGGTTGCTTTAGCATCAGCCCCTAAATATCTGTTAATGGGGAGGTGCCTTGGGACAAGACAAGGGTCTGGTCATCCAAAGATTTGTTGGCTGTTGTGAAAAGTTCGGATTGTATTCTAACTGCCATTGTCAATTCAAGCAAGGTAAAGGCATGATTCACTTTATGTTTTAAGGTCAGATTTGATACTCTTTGGAAATGCATTACAAGAAGGCCAGGAAGAGAAGTCAGGGGTGCTGGTGACAAGATGCTGGTGACATGGGCTAAGGTGGTATGAGTATAGAGAGGGAGAAAAAGAGATTTTTCAGAAGAAATGACAAGATTGTCTGATGGATGCATGGAGAGGATGAGAAAGAGAAAAATTGAAGGTCACTTCTGGTGCTCTTTATGGAGATGGGGAAGATAGGTGGGGGGGAATATTTAGAAGGAAATATCAAGGGGTCCATTTAGGACAGATTAAGATTGATATGCGTGAGGGTCATCCAAGTGGAGATACCAGGTAGACAGTGACATAAATGTGCCTGAGTTCAGGGGTGAGGTCTCAGCTGCAGGCATAAACTTGGGGGTCAGTAGCTTTAAATGGTTTTCAAAGCATCAAGCTCATAAAGGAAGTAAATGTAGCTAGAGAAGAGAGCCCAGAACTATATTCTAATGTTGGGTCAGGAAAAATAAAAACATTCAGTGACGAAAACTGAGGAGCAGTCAGCCAGAAAGTGGGGCTATGGAACCAGGAGAATGTGTCAAGGATGGAGTGTCCAAATGCATCAAAGCTTTCCCCGAAGCGTTTCTTCTAAGACCAATAGTCAGCCAACCATCTCCTCCTCTAAGAAGGCTACTCCCGCCAAATTTACTCCCTCTAGAATCACATGGGACTGTCGTCTCTGATGTGCAGGAACTGGATCTCTGTCAATGAATGAGCATCCCCAGCACCCAGCAAAGGGCCCGAGTGGAATGAATCCATGGGCCTGTCAGTTCTTAAGTGCCTTCCACATCATTCCTTCTCATCTTTTGTAGTAAGCATTCCCAAATCAGGTTCCAACACCTGGACACTGCTCCAACTGCTAGGAGGTTTTCCTTTGTTCTAAAAATCCCTTCCCCAACCCCCAGGGGACAGTGGGGCACTGAAGCCGGCTCTTATAGGCTCTGGAGAAGAGAAGGAATGGCTCTTTGTAACCCCACCTTCAGTGAGGCCATATTGGTGGCTTACATCCAGCCAGAGTGGAGTACTTCCACCATTGAAAGCCACAGAATGCCAGAATGCCATTAACAGGGCCAGTCTACAAACTGTTCCCACAGCATCTGGATAGGGAATTTGGGTACAGTTTGCTGACATCTTACTGAATGGTTCTTCTTGAGGTTGTCCTAGCAGAGCTCCTGGGAGCCACCACGAGGCTACCTAATCCCATTAAGGCAAGTCTTGTGTCAGATTTCAGGCACTGTGTCAGGAAATTGAGGTGATATTTGGGGGAAGGCAGGGTCCTTACAGGTCCCCCATGGATCGGCTTACCTGGGTTGCCTAAGGCCTGAAGCCTATTCATTTCATTACCCCAGTTTAGATCCCCTCAGAAACTATTCAGTCCTGAGACAAAGATTTGAGGTGAGGTGGGTATTGGGGAGGGGTGAGAAACTCCAGCAGGGGCGTGGGGATGGGCAGGAAGATGGAGGGAAGGCAGCTGAGGACAGCAGTCACGGTAACTGCAGCTGAGTCCCTGGGGGGTGGGGGGCTCTAACAAATGGTGTACACTCCCATCTCAGAATGGCCCCATCTGAAGGGCAGGGGAGCTATGTGTTTATGCACCCACCCCAAGAGTCATTGCTACAGGGCAGCTTGGCACTTCCAGAGTTCGGGAAAAAGCCCTCCAGGCACAGACACTGGTACTGTTTGTGGAGAGGCAGCTGGTCCCACAAAAATGGTAAGAAGGGACACTGGGACTAGGATGGGGTCCCAGAGGCATCTGCCACACTGGCATTTGTGGTTCTTACAGTTTATTCAGGATGGTTTTAGAAACAATAAGCAAGAAAGGCCAAGATGCCACTTTTAAAGGTTCTTAGTGGGTGAGGAGAACTCTGGCATTTTCCCTGTGCCCTTCAGGGTTCAAGGAAGAGTCTAGAATTCACTGTCAGAATTCTAATTCTCAGTCTACACTGATCCTTCACCAGCTCCCTGGCCGTGTGTGATATTGTGATTTATAGTAAGAAATACATGTTTGATCTTCATCCCTGTTTCTAGCACAGAGCTCCTAAAACTTCTGGAATTTTCGCAATGATGAGAGCTGTAAGATTTCTTCTGTTATGTTAATGAGGTGACTTTCCTATCCCACCTAAGGGTGGGAGCTGGTTACCAGGAGAACCAACCACATGATTAAAAGATTGAAACTTTCAGTCCTACCCCTGACCGCCAGGGAGAGGAAAGAGGCTGGAAGTTGAATCAGTTTCCAGTAGCCAATGATTTAATCAATTCCCTATACAGTGAAGCCTCTATACAAACCCAGAAGGACGAGATTCGGAGAGCCTCCAGTTTAGTGAACACGTGGAGATTTGAGGAGAGTGCTTTGCTCAGTGACAGCATGGAGGAGCTCCCTTTCCCCATACCTTGCCCTGTGCATCTCCTCCATCCGGTTACTCCTAAATTAGATCCTTCTATAACACACTGGTCACCTAGTCAGTACACTGTGTTCCGGAGTTCTGTGAGCCGCTCTAACAAACTAACCAAACCCAAGGAAAGGGTCCTTGGAATCTCCAATCTATAGCTAGTCCATCAGAAGCACAAGTGACATCTGGACTTGTTAGTGGCATCTGGGGGCAGGGAGGACAGTCTTGTAGGATGAAGTCTTTCCCCTGTGTGATCTGATGCTCTCACTGGGTAAATAGTGCCAGAATTGAGTTAAATTGTTGGGGCGCCTTAGTGGCTCAGTCAGTTAAGCATCTGCTTTCTGCTCAGGTCATGATCCTGGAGTCCTGGGATCAAGTCCCACGTCAAGCCCTGCATGGAGCCCCACATTGAGCCCTGCATAGGCCTCCCTGCACAGCAGGGAGTCTGCTTCTCCCTCTGCCCCTCCCCCTGCTCATGCTCTCTCTCTCTCTCAAATAAATAAAATCTTTTTAAAAATTTAGTTAAATTGTAGGACACCCATCTGGGGGTCACAGAAATGCTTGGATGTGTGGGGAAAACCCATACCCACACACGAATGGGAAATGATGAGCAGAATCTTACCTTGGCCAAGTGCTGAACTTGCCAGAGCATCAGTTTTCTCATCTTTACACGGGGAAAACAAAACTCACCCTACCTACCTCCAGAGTCACCACTAGAATTACACACAGCCGTGTTTGTGAGAGCCCTTTGGACGGGACAGGACTCAGGCACCAGCTGCCATTGAAGCGCCTCTTCTCTGTAAGCTTATTCACTTCCTCACCTCATTTAATTGTTCTGGGAAAGAGATTCCTGCCCGGTGATATTTTACAACATCAGACCAAGGCTAGACACATCCATTTGGAGCCTACACCTACACCAATGTTCAGTTACCCAAATCTGAAAATGGAAAGCGACATGCAGCATGCGTTCCAGGTCATAAATAAATTAGCAAAAATCCAGGGGCTCCTTATTTTTCCTAAAAGAATTCCTCTGGATGTGTGGAGCTGACCTCAAAATATAGAGAGATTTTAAACTGTAATGTGGGGAAGTCAGAATCTTTGAGGCTGGGGATTTTGAATTCCCAAACCGTGTAGGATTTAGGGAACTGTTTATGAACCACGTGCTCGCACAAAACTAGGTCTGAGTGGGTGTTTGTGTATGCATCCAGATAAAAAAATATACATGCATCATGGACTAAATTTCTGTTGACTTGGCAACCAGCCAGCCTTCTGTTTTCTCTGCAACAACTGCCATGAGGGAATTAGAGAATGAATTCATGTATTTTGAAGGCAAGAAATAAAAACAGTGTTCAATGTTAGGGCAATTGCGCCTTGCATGCTCTTCGGTGGGCATTCCCATGGAGATTTGCTGCATTTGCACTTAATGGACCCTGAATCTGTGACTCAGGAAGCCGGGAAACCATTGTTTAGATCAACACTATTCACAGCTAGAGCTCCAAGTCTTCTGCAAAGGTGGTCCAGAGATGAGCAGGGTCCGTGCTATTGTCTGGCTTAACACGCCCCAAGAAACTAGTTTTAGAGGAGGTGGAGTTAAATTTGCTGGCTTTGGGAAACTTATTGGAGTGATGGAAATGTTTTATATCTTTTGGGGTTGTAGGTTACATGGGTACATGCATTTGTCAAAACTTAACCAATAGGAGAGATTTGAACCTTTACTGTATGCAAATTATGCCTCAATTTTTTTTTACAAAAAAGCCTATTTTTGGTGCCCTCTCATTTTGTTGCTTAAAAAGATCAGCCTACGCAAATAATGAATCATGGAACATTACATCAAAAACTAAGGATATACTGTATGGTGACTAACATAACATAATAAAAGATTATTATTAAAAAAGATCAGCCTAAGGCCACCTCTACGTCAGTCTCTTCACCCAATTCTGCAATCTTGCCCCTTGCCACCCAGCCTGCCTCCAGCGTGCACACACATGCACATATATACATGCACAAACATACACATGTGTTCAACATCACCTACAGATGCTTATTTAAACGTACAGTGTATGTAGACAAGTGGGGAACTAGGTGCTGGGTGGAAGGAGAGAAAACTGAAGACCCAGGCATCTGCCATCAGGGCAGTGGGACTAGCTGAGGAGGTAGGAAGGCTACCCAGACAAGGTCAGGACATGATCTGCATCAGAAGTGGGGATAGGGCCAGCGAGGGCTCAGTGAACTTGGAAGAGACAAAAGGACTAAGGGAGTGATGGGCAGAATAGAGGTGAGGTGAGAAGGAGGTATGCACCCCATCTGACCAGACTGAGTTTTCAAAAGGGAGACAGCAATGTGCCAAGGTGGGGAAGGTGAATCTCCCCTATTTGGAGAGGCTCCTCATGCCCAGCTAGAGAGAGGGGATGCTGGGGTGTGAAAGAGTGTGTTTGAGATCCCAGCGGACCCCCTGGCTGTCTTCACCATCTTCATTCCTGCTTCTCCTGTGGGTGAGAGGGGCCACTGTAGGTCTCCTTTCATTGTGTTTGTGAATTATAAATCAATGCATGTTAATAGCCCCAAACTGGAAGCAAGCCAGATGTCCATAAATAGGAGAATAATTAGATAAACTGTGAAATGTTTATGCTGTTATAAAAAGAAATGAGCTATTGATGCAATGAAAAATACAAAGGAAATGAAGAAATCTTTAAAAATTATGCTGAGGAAAAGAATCCTGGTGTAAAAGAACACACATTATAGGGCTCCATTTATATGAAGTTTCTTGGACTGGCTAAGCTTAGAAGCAGTGATTAATCCTGGGTGAGCCTGGTGAGGAAACAAGAGAACTTTCTGGGGAAGATGGAAGTACTCTCTATCATGGCTACAGTTTAGGTTACACAGGTATATGCAATTCTCAGAGCCCATTGACCAGTGCAGTTATGATTTGTGAATTTCACCATATGGAAATTACATCTAGAAACAGAAGACCTGTGAACTATAATCGAACCCTTTGGTTAAAATGACATAATAAAATGGTGTGATTCCTTCAATTTTTCTGAATGCTTGAAAACTTTCATAATAAAATGTTAGGTTGAAAAAAAGGCTATATGCTTTCATAAAAAATAAAGTGGGGAAAGGGAACAGGGAATTTTGGACAGGATTGCATTGTTTCTGGAACACCATCCAGAAATGGTGGCCAGGGTCTCCCTGCTCCCAGCCTCTCTCTGAGCAGTGTGCCCTGCCCCATTTCACTTCTGCAAGGAAATGGATTCATCGTTTATTTATTAATTACATATTGAAGCATGTGGTCTGTGCTCAGTCCTGTGCCAGGCGGAGAATAAAATCAGACGTGGTCCCTACCCTCATGGTGTTTGTCATCTACTGAAGCTTCGATCAGGGGGCTGCTGGGTGGTGGGTTTATAAAAGAAGTAGCTAGGGGTACCAGGGAAGGAATTAAGCAGCTCTTGAGTTGAGTGGAGAATAATGGCCTAGACACATTGAGAACTCACTATACACTGGGTCCTGTTCAAGCTTTTTAACATGGAATAATTCAGTTAATCCCCACAACCACGTCATGAGGTGCGAATTGTATTATCCCCATTTTACTTCTCAGAAAACTGAGGCATGGGGAAGTTAAGTCACTTTTCCATGATGATACAGCAAGTGGGTGACCAAGCAGGGATTCAGAAGGGGTTCGGTGAACTGGATCTGGAGCCCATGCTCTAAACCAGGGGCCAGCAGACTTTCTGGACAGGGCCGGAGGGGAACTATTTTAAGCCTGGTGGGCTATATTGTCTCTATGGAACTTCTTGGTTCTGCCACTGCAGAAGTAGACAATATGCAAATGAACGAGCTGAGCTCCAATAAATTTCATCTACAAAATCAGACTCGGCCCATGGCCCATAGTTGGCCAACTCCTGCCCCAAACTGTCCATAGTCTCCAGTGATTGGGAGATGTTCAAGTTGGACCCAGAGGCAACTGAAGGAACCCTAATTCCTGACTGTCATGTCTGTGTGGAGGTGGGAGTTCAGATAGCAAGGAATCAATACAGGCTTTGAGAGCCCAGGTCTGTAATGAATGAAAAAACAAAAATTACCCCTGGGTGCATGTGGCAATCTGTTACCAAAGGAAGGCTGCAGAGAAAAAGGTGAAAACATGAAAAATACTCAGAAACCCCACCAAGTCAGTTGTCTTTAGTCTTTGGAGCCAGATTTAGAATTTTAGAAGCACCATTCTATGAGATTTTATGTCAATGGTGGAAGAGTAAAGTTCCAAAGCTCTAATTGAATATGACTGAATTTGAAGACAGAAGGCTTGGCCAAAGAGAATTTTCCTGCTTAGAACTTGGCTCTCACTGGCTCTGGGTTTCCTAAGGGCAGGAAATCACTTTACTCAATTCTTCTTGCTGACAAGGATTCAACCCTAGAGCTCAAAGGGTGAGCTGGGCTGGGAATGCACTGGCCATGTGCTTAGCAGAATCCATGCAATGTTGACAGTTAAGAGCTCAAAAGGGTTTCTGAGTGTGTGTTCACAGTTTCAGGGTGAGCCCAAGGACTGCATGACGTGGACAGCTCCAGCAGGCTCTTACTCACTCTGCCATAGGAGCTGCCATTTTGCTCTGAGGAGCCCTGCCCCTCCCCTGCAACTCTGACCAGGGTACATGTGGGATTATCGTAGGTTCAGTACGGACAGAATACTTTTTCATTAGAAGGCATTCATGATATACTCCTGGATACTGGCCTCTCTATATACCTACACAGCTGATGAAAGGAGGAAATCTCTCTATAGCTAGGTGGCAGGTTTGCAGGAAGATAAGCTACCAGCTGGACAGGGGTGGATCTGATCCCTCATTTTTTTTACACGGACTTATCCAGGTCAACCCTTTGCTTTAGTGTCACAGAGATCTGATTTGAGTCCTTTGCTCTTAAGAAGGCATTTGGTGGCTGGGAATAATTTCCAGCTGGGGTTCAGCAGATGGTTGGCTCACATGGATTGTGCCTGCAGGGGAGAGGGTCCAGTGCATTCCCTCTGTGACAGAACATTGCATAAGGAGATATGTTATGCTCTTGAGTCCCCACACAAAGGTTTTGACTGTTAAGGTCAGGGAGTTTCCTGTCACCAAAGGTAAACCGAACACACCCACCTACAGAGACACCTACCTGTTCCCATATCTACACCCCAGAGGTGAACTGGTAAAAGGGTGGCAGGAGGCACCTTGAACCTTGTCAGAAGGGCCCCAAATCACTTCTACAAATAATAACCACTCAGTTCTCTAATGAAATGATCAATCTGCCTTGCTTTTCCTTCCTGTGGATACAGGTGAGTCTTTGACTCCTAGCAGAACAGTGTATGTTGGTGGGGGCTCTATGGTCCCCAAACCTCAATGCAGATAAGGCTTTCTAAGAGAACTGGTGAAAATGAATATCAAAGTCCCAGCCCCAAAACCCGTGGAGATCAGAGGTGGATTTAGCCTCAGTACTGGCTCAAAGCCAGTGGTTCTTAAACTTTCTCATGCATCAGAACCACCTGGAGGGTTTATTAGAACACATGGATGGACCCATCCCCAATGTTTCTGATTCAGGACGTCTAGGAGGGGCCTGAAATCCTGCATTTCTAGCAAGACCCCAGGTGACACTGGGCCAGGGAGGAAGCTTTGAGCATGGGTGCTCTAAGGCATACCTCCTATTTCGGGGTAGCCGACCTCATGACCTTTGATCTAGGTCAAGGCAGAAGGGACATCTTCTCTACACAATGAAACTCTATGTAACCTTTTTTTGGCTGGGTTGGCCTCTATATATTCCCCACCCACCCTTCCAATACTGCAGCCACAAGTCACATGTGGCTCTTTAAATGTAAATCTGAATTAATTGAAGATAAGATTAAAATTTTTGTTCAGTTGTAGGAGCCACCTGTGCCTAACGGCTGCCTATGGAACAACACAGATAACGGACATTTTCATCATGGCAGAAATTTCTACTGGACAGCGCTATTTTATAAGAATTCCAAAAATTGTTTCTCTCTTCCTCTTTAGTGTTTGGCAGCTAACCCCACTGTCTTCTCTGAAAGACTAACAAAACAAAATCCTTTTACGAATATCAGAAATGGAATGTTAACTCTTTCCTCTTCTTTGCTTGCTTACAAGAGCAAGACTCATCCACCTCTTCCCGTCCAGTCTGGGGGGAGTTCACAGACAATTTAATGCAAAAGAGATAAAAAGTTTAGGGGCGCCTGGGTGGCTCAGTCGGTTGAGCGTCTGCCTTTGGCTCGGGTCATGATCCCAGCATCCTGGGATCAAGTCCCGCATCAGGCTCCCTGCTCTGCGGGGGGTCTGCTTCTCCCTCTGCCCTTCCCCCACTGCTCGTGAACTCTCTCTCTCTCTCTCTCTCTGTCTCTCTCTCACTCTCTCTCTAATAGAGAAATAAAATCTTTAAAAAAAAGTTTAGTAATATTTTTCAAAATATCGCTCCCATCCCTCATGTCATGAGATTTACCCTAAAAGTTGTCTGTCAAGAAAGCACATGCTCCCTGGAGGTCAGGTCCACAGGATAGTGTTGTGGGCACCGAGAATCAGGCCAAACATGACAGAGAATTCACGTGGCCGTGGGACAGCCCAGTGGGTACCGCCCCTGGAAGGAAGGATGGGGTTGGACTGAGAGGGAACGAGACAAGGGCGCCCCGCTGTCCTAGTAAAGTGCATGTCCCTGCTCCCAGTGGCAGAGCGTGGCTGTCCAAGCTCCCTTTTGTTTGCCATCCTAAAGGAGAGATTTGGACTGACCGCTACTCAGAGTTGCTTCAGCCCCTGCACTGAGCAGATGCCTTTTTGGAAGCCTAACTGCATATCCTTTCTTACAGATTCGGCTAAACAGCAGAGGACTGATCTACTCCGTGGGCTTACTCCTGGCCTCCGTCTTTGTCACGGTAGGGCTACAGCTCATCCCCTCTCGAGTTCCTGTGACTCCTCCCCCCACCCCTGCCCTTGGGTTCTTTGGCTACAGAGTTTGTTTGGATACCAGATGGGCTTGGCTTCCGGGTGGATGGGGACAATCAGCCTCCAGATGTCCTGTCTCCTTCATGGCTGTTTCCTTTAGAAGTGGATCCTAGCAACTCACTAGAAAGCCTTCCCTCTTTATGAAAGGAGCCAGCCCTCCTCTGAGAAGCATACCCTGCTTCATGTCAAGCCCAAGCCATTTTATCAAAAGCAAAGGGGAGAGCCCATTTCTTCTGCAAGATTAGTCAAGAGGAGAGCAGATTCCAATTAATTACCTGTTCTAGGTTAATAAGCATTGCATAAATCCATGCATTTGACCAATACTCAGAGACTAAGAATACATTATTTTACTGACAATGTACTTTTATGCCATTCTGCTATCTTGGCCATTATATCTTTGTATAATTTGATATTCCAACTCAGCTGACATGTTTTGGTGGGAATCGATTCACACCAATACATGGACTGGTCCACATGAAGTATCTGTTAACATACAAGTATGCAGTTGAATTCTCACATTAGAAAACACTGAGATGTAATGTGTTTGTTCCTGAAACCGTTTTCAAGGAAACGGTCATTAAATTACACTGGCACGTGAACGTCCATATGCTAGGGAATAGGAATTCAGAAGGGCAGGCAGAAAACTGGAGGTCATTGACAGGGTCAGGATGTGAGTCAGATGTCAAGGATTCACTAAGGCAAATACTGCCTTACACAAAAGTGGGAATCTATGCAATTCTTTGTTCTGTAGCTTAGGTTCTTTAGGTCTCGTGTGATTATGCTTATGATACCTGTCATAGCCACACATTGTGCTTAATGCTTTGTATACATTTTGGAGCTCACCACATGCCCATTGGGTAGACACTACATCAACCCCATTATACAGGTGAACATCTGAGGGGGCGCCTGGGTGGCTCAGTCATTAAGTGTCTGCCTTCGGCTCAGCCCGCGTTGGGCTCCCTACTCTACTGGGAGCCTGCTTCTTCCTCTCCCACCTCCCCTGCTTGTGTTCCCTCTCTTGCTGGCTGTCTCTATCTCTGTCAAATAAATAAATAAAATCTTTAAAAAAAAACTTAAAAAAAAGATGAGCAGAGAAAGACAATTATGATATGGTTTCACTCATTTATGGAACATAAGAAATAGGATGATCAGTAGGAGAAGGAAGGGTAGAAGGAAGGGGGGGTAAACAGAAGGGGGAATGAACCATGAGAGACTGTGGACTCTGGGAAACAAACTGAGGGCTTCAGAGGGGAGGCGGGTGGGGGATTGGGATAGGCCAGTGATGGGTATTAAGGAGGGCACATATCGCATGGTGCACTGGGTGTTATATGCAAATAATGAATCATGGAACTTTACATAAAAAACTAAGGATATACTGTATGGCGACTAACATAACATAATAAAAAATTATTATAAAAAAAAAGATGAACATCTGAGGCCTTCTAGAGAAATTGACCACATGAATGTAGAGCCAAGCCATCTGACATCAGAGTGCATGCTTATAGCTACATTTGTACAACCTGTAGGAGATGGGGCTAGCCACCACCTGGGATGTTGAAATGGGGTTGCTGGAAGATGGAAGAGAAGCAGGTTTTTCAGGGGTGGGGGAAGAGCAGTTTTGAACATCTTGAGCTTGCAGTGCCTGTTCTACACCCAAGGGAGAGGTCAAAAAAGCCATTGGAAAGGTGAGTCTGAGTTTAGGAGAAACATCCAAGCTGGAGGCCCCAGAATGTGGACAGTATTTAAAGCCATGCAATTAGCTGCAGGCAGCAAGGGGGTGAGCAAGGATAGAAAAGACAAGAGGCCCAGCATCCAAGTCTTGGTGTCCTCTGGTAGTTAGAGGTCAGGATGATGATAATAAAACACCAAAAGAAACAGAATGAGCAGTCAGAGAGGTAGGAGGAAAACCAGGAAAGTATGGCATCTGGAAGCCAAGTGGAAAGGTATTTCAGGGTGGAGGGAGTGATTGGTTCTGTCACGGGAGATGAGTCCTGAGCATTGGCCATTTAGGTTAACGATACAGTGTTATCAGCGTTCTTGATGAGAGAGGGTGCTTGTGTGGGGCAATGAGGCAGAAGGTTGTGTAGGACAAGTCAACAGAATAGAAGGACAGAAATTGGACACAGTAGTATTTACAACTCTTTCAAGTCATCTTGCTATAAAGAAAGGAGAGAAGTGGCAATCCAGAAAAAAATGTTGTTTTTTAAGAGGAGAGAACTAGCAGCGTTCTCGCATCCCAGTTGGAGTAATCCAGGGGTGGGGCAGGGAGATGGAGATGACAGAGGGGCAGTTGCCGGGGCCATATTCTTGAGTGGGGAGGGGAGGTGGGGTTGTGTACACATGTGGAGGAGTGGGCCGTGGGCAGGGCCGAGGGCAGTGGGGCCTCACCAGCAGGAGAGAAGGCAAGCAAGTGGGTCTGGTGGTGGGAGCTCTGTGGACGGGAACATGGTCATGTGCTGAGAGTAAAGATGGAGAAGTAGGTGAGGGGGTTCTGAGAAGAGGGGAGAGGCTGGAAACAGCCATCCAAGAAAGGTAGAGACAGTGCACTTAGGGAAATGTGGGATGATTGCCATAGATGATCCCCTCAAGGTTTGTGGTATTGAGTTTGAAGTGAGACCCTTTGGCATGGCCAGACATTTTCCTCCAGCTTGTGTCAGCAGCATGGAAGCAACATGGAGTCGCTGGAGGCTGGGCTTGAGCCCGAGGCTGTGGCTCCACCAATGGGAGGGCAATAGCGCCAGAGAGAGGCCAGTGAATGGTGGTAGATGCCCAGGGGTGGTTCTAGAGATTGCTGGTGGGATTTCTGCAGGGTAAGGTGGGATGGGGTGGGTCCAGGGGGTGGCGTGCAGTGGAATGGTGGTGGTAGCAGTGAATTCTGGGCCCTGCTGGTCTGCAGAGTTGTGGGAAGGAGGGCACCAGATGGACTAAGCTGGAAAGAGGAGATGGCAGAGAGCGAGATGAATGACACTGAGACGATGGAGTTGTTTCTGTTCTTGCTCATCACTGGCTCTCAGCTGTGTAGCTGTCCTGTGGCCTGCGCCTGCACCTGCCCTGACAGCACCCACTGGCCACATGTGGATGTGGAGCATGTGACATGCGGCTAGTACAACTGAACAACTGAGTTTTTAATATTATTGGACTTACGTTCAGATCTGGGCAGCCACATGAGACTAGTGGGTGCAGTGCAGGTGCAGGGTGGGAGATAGGGTAGAGGACAGGTGTTGAGAAGAGCCTCTCCAGGGACCAGTGAAATCCCGGGGAAGGACGCCAGGGTGCTCTAGATAGGAGTGGCAGTGAGTAGGACTCGGGGTTCTGAGGAAGGGGAATGGGGAGAGGCTGGGTTCACGTGTGGACTGTAGCCAGGTAGGATGGAGTGTGACTGTTCAAAGGCTTTAGATTTCAAGCTGGGTGTTTTGGGGAAGCAGCAGTGAGGAGCAAGTGGTACAACTCCCTTGCCTCCAGGTGTGGGAATGGAAGAGATGTGGCCACCACCTGCTGGGAGATTCGTCCTCAGGAAGAGCCACGGGCTGCTTGGGGACAAGAGGGTGAAGTGTCAGAGCAGGTGCTGTGGGCACAGATGAGTGCTGGTTTGGAGTCCAGGGAAAGCGTGGTGGCCCCCGTACCTATGTCGATTGGTCACATCATTACGACTTTTTAAAGTTATTTTAAAGTTCTGACTTCCCTTCTTCTTGATTTTGGTGTTCTGAGCTTCCAAAATGAGAGCAATGGGCTTGGGGAGCTCAGAGACACTTGGTGCCCTGCGAGGTGGGCCACTGGCGGCCCCTCCCCACAAAGCCCCTCTCCCCTCCTGATGCCGCCTCCTCCAGCGCCCTCTGACCCCGCTGTGTGTGTTGCAGGTGTTTGGCGTTCACCTGAACAAGTGGCAGCTGGACAAGAAGCTCGGGTGCGGGTGCCTTTTCCTGTACGGCGTGTTCCTGTGCTTCTCCATCATGACGGAGTTCAATGTGTTCACGTTTGTGAACTTGCCCATGTGCGGGGACCACTGACCCGCCCGGCTGCCCGCCGAGCCTTGGTCCTCCTTTTCTGTGCAATACAAGATCCAGTCGCACCCCAAGTCACGCGGGCCCCCTCGGGGCCGGGGTCTCTGGCTCTCCCGCGCTGGTCACAGGCCTCCGCTCCTGCCTCGGTGACCCAGGCTGTCCCGCCCCTCCCTGCTCCCTCTCCTCCTCCGTGGGTTCCTCCCGCCCACCCCTTCCTGTCTCCTCCGTGTGAAGACTCTGACATCCGCGTGAATTTTCAAGCTCCATTTTTGAACAGTGACTGAGATTCTAGAAAAAACAAAAAACAAAACTGGCTGCTAACTGGCCCAAGCCAGGCAAAACTTATTACAGTCCCTCCTCCTTTTTTAAGTTATTGGATGGAAGACAAATCTAATTTATGACCTGAGACTGTCAAAGGAATAGAGAGGAGAGGGTATATTGATGCTAGGGAGTGTTTGGGATTTCGTGATGTTTTGAGATGATGCCTAGGTGACTGGGTTTGGGGAGATGATTTCACTTTGGGCGGGGGGAGCTTCCCCCTTTTCTTCCTTTTCTTCCAGAGATGGAGAGCTTCTCTTCCATCTTCTTTCACTGGGCTCTGGATTAGCAGACGATCCACAGGTTGTCCCTGCCATGTATTCTGGGACCGTATCCCAGGCACGGCAGAATATGCATGGATTTAGTGCTTAGTAGAGGAACATGTGGGCGGGGCCACCGGGAACAGATGCGTGACATTTCCTACCCAAGGACGCCTCCCGGAAGTCCTGTAGGCGTTACCAAGGGGGCACGAGGCTTTCCAGGAAGAAGACAGCTTCCCACATAGCCATTAGGATCATCTTTTTCTCACTAGGTTCCTTCTAGTCTCTCAAGCAATAGTTCTAGCCTGCCTGAGGCCTTGGATGAGGGGCCCTGGTGACACTTCCCATCCGCGAGGAGCCAGGCAGTCAGCACCAGAAGCTTCCCAGCCTGTGAGTCCCTGAGATGCACACTCGTCGCTTGGTATTTGGGGTGACTGGGAGTGACCCAGAGGCCACCACAGCTTTTCGTGCAGGAGTTACAGACACTGGTTTCTTGGAAAATGGAGAGAAGCACACTTTGCACAGACGTCGTCAATAAAGTCCCAATTTGCCACTCGGTATTGAGTACACTGGACCCTGACAGCTGGCTCTTGCGCCAGCGTCCTTCCTCATGGGACGCCTCCACCAAGCTGCCCCAGCTCCGCCCCTCCCATCCTGGAGGGATGGCTGGGGAAGGAGAAAACAGAGAACTGACTGACACCTTTGGAACCCCAGAATGTGTTCAATGCAGACTCACTCAAGGGCATAAGTTATTGTGAACGTTGTTGCCAATCACTGCTCAACAGCCCTGCTAGATTTTGTATGATGCTGAATTATTATGCAGACTAATTCCACCGAGTTGAGACCCACCCATGCTTGTTACACTTGTATTTATTGAAACTGTGGATTCTTGCCCGTGCTGCCCCCTGTATTTACTTTAAGCACTGATCACTTATCATTCATTCAGTATGGTTTTCCCCCCCGTCCCTTGTACACATTCTGGTATGAATTGTAAAAATAACCTGCTACAAATTGGTTGAATGTTTCTGTCAATGGTGCAAACCGAGGCCAGCATTAGCCGATGGGGCACCTGCCCGAAGGAGGACCAGGAGAGGAAATCACCAATTTGGGCTCTCAGAGCTAAGACACGCGTATTGATTCTGTTGCACATTTTGCACTGGTTTATGGAGATTGTTTTCTTGGACGGATAGTGTAAAATAAACTTTTCTGTTCTGTATCCTTTCTTGAGCAGCACGCTTTACTTCCCCTCCTAGAGTGTAGCCTGTTTTAACTACACTGACCAGTATGCGTGGAAAGAAGCGGCCAGGTATTCATGCTTCTACTCTTTCTGGGTGGACTCAGCTGGATAGCTGGCAAATGTCTAGTGGACTGCAAGTATGAAGTTGCAAACCGTGAGTCTTCTCTAAATCTTTCAGGGACTTTGGATCTACCGTCCTGTAGAATCCATGCAACCCTCTATTAGGAATTCTTTCAGCAGAGGAAGAGATTCCAGCACTGGTGATAATGTTCAGCAACATTCAAGTTCTTTATGCTGTCTGATCTGACTACTTTTCAGTTGTGAAAATGCAGACTTCCCTGAAGCTAACTCCTAAAAAGAAAGAGTAACGTGTCATTGTAATAAGCCACATTCTTACCCTGAGTGACTCCCAAGAAATAATTACCCAGATCTAAAAGTAGACCAAGGTTAGTGAACAAGCCAGGTTTCCACCTGAAGCAACAGAATTCATTTATAGAAATCAGAAGAAAAATTGCCACTAAGTCACAGCACCAACTTCTATTTAACTACGTAAAAAAAGATATATTCCCCTGGGGGCACCTGGGTGGTTTAGATGGTTAAGTACCTGACTCTTGACCTTAGCTCAGGTCTTGATCTCAAGGTCATGAGTTCAAGCCCCNTATATATATATATATATATATATATATATATGAGGGAAAAAGTACTTAGCCTTGAGTGTTGACATCTAAAAATGCTTTACTACTCTATTTGTGCTTTTTTATAAATATATGCTGGACTCAGACAGGATATTTTCATTATTCTGATTGGTGCTTTCTATATTGATCTTAATTAGTTTTAGTCAGGCAAAATATTTGATCTGAAGCTTGATTTTTTTTTCGTTCAAGCACACTTTCTATGATATCTTTAGAAACTGTCGTTCCATGCTAAATTTCTCAGAGAAAATCATGGCATAAGATAAAGTTCCCATGCATAATGATTGCCAACCTGGGAACTGGGAGGGTTTCCTATATGAAATGAGCACTTGGCCTATTTCTGCCCAGATCCCTGCCATGCACGATTATGTCTTGAGTTATCCACTGAGAATGTGGTTCTAAATGAGCTGGCTCTCCAATGATGCAAAATAGCTAATGATGCTATTTTCGCTGCTTCCACTGTTCTGGGATTTATTTGGGAGGGGTTAGAATGGATGCAAGGGAAGAACTTTGATTCAATATGCCATACCTGACAGTAACACCAGAGAACCCTCTCAGCAATTTTCTGGAGTGTGCTGGTGAACTCCCCAGGCTGTGATCTTGGGCATAAAGGGGCAAGGGAAGGTGGATGCTGGAGTTTGCCCTTCTTCAGCACATCCTGGTTGACTTCACAAGGAGGAACTGCCAGAAAGTCCTCTTTTTCTGGAAAATATATTCCCAACCAAGCCCTGGCCTGCTGGGGCCCCTGCCAGCACACATATCTGTTAGGTGGCATTGGATGCACTGAGAGACCACAACACAGGGAAGTTTCCAGAAGGCTTCTGTCCCCCTTCTGAAGGAAGGTACTGGTCCTACCTTTTTAGGGGTACTGCCCTTTTATAGGTACTTATTTTCTCTGTATTTCCAAAAAGACCTGGCTGGAGGATAGGTGGGTGATTCTGTTTTCCTAAGTCTGTTGCTGCAGACGCCTACCATGAATTCGAATGCTGAAGATTTGAGATTCTGTATGTCTCAGTCAATCTGGACTCACTTTAGACATGCAGGCTTCAAAGAAAAGCCTAAATGTTTAAAAATGGGGGGAGAGGGGTGATAATATTCTAAGGTCTCAGACGGTTTTGAATTGTGGTATATAAAATAGGAATAACATCCAACTTGCAATAAATGTAATAAAACATAGCCTTAGAGCTTTACCTAACTGGTCATGAAAATACTCAGATTGTTGGGAGAAACTGGAAGTGGGAAATTGGTGTTGGTGATGCTCCTTCTAAGATTTATTTATTCTCACCTTTTCAAAATCGGATAATTGTCCCATTAACAGGCTAATTATCCAATTGCTCTGACCCATTTTGATCAGCTCTTTTGAAGTAGATGGGACATTTCCATGTTGAATTTTATGTAGACTCATACTAATTATTGGTCTCATTTATTTTTTTATTTCCTGTAATAACTGCTCAAGACACACACACACACAATCTATCTGACATCAAAACTCTCTATGAAAACAATCTAATGGATCTTTGAAAACTTTCCAAATATCCAGCTGTCTGTTATGATACAACTTCAGGAGGAATTGAGTAGGTTCAGCCAATGTTTCTCTGATAAATAAAAAGCCATGTGTCCCTTGCATCATCCTCTGGAGATATGGGGCACTTAGAGATGCTGAAAAGTCAGGCGCTGGGGCCATGGGCAAGCAAAGGATTAGCAACATGCATTAGATAAATGATGTGATGCCCCAGAATTGATTTCACATTGAGCTTTATGCTTAGTTTCGAAACCCAGAGCAGAGCAATAAAACTCCACCAAAAGCTCTCAGATGGCTTCCTGTTGCACTCAGAACATTTATTTCCTTAATAAATTTTGACCAGTAGTCCCATTAATTTTTTACTAAGCTTCAATTTGGCAAACACTCTTACCAAGTTGTAGAGATTTTAAATGTAGTGAATAGTTGTAGTTACTACTCATTTTGGTTTTGGTCTTTGCTTTTACAAAGGTAGGAGAGAAGGGAAGATTTAAGATCACATTGGCATATGTGCCACTTCAGGGTTTTCCTGCTAAAATTAACTTACATAAATGTATGCATATATACACACAATTCTTTACAAGACTTCAAACTTATCCTGTTTATCAAAAACTGAATTTGATTATATCACATCTTCTGGTAACTGATTCCAGAAAACTGCATACAAAACTTGAAATGAAGTGTGACAAGGAATGTCAGGATCCTGGCAGTTGTTTTGAGGGATTCTGAGCCACGCCCACAGGCCATTGCTAAAAAGAGAAGCACCTGTGTGCCAAGGTGCTTTCAGCAGAAAGCTAACACTTTTAAATGTTTGCAGAAGAAAAGATGTACTCAGTTTTGTATCCTTCTTTTTGATACATTAATCATATGTATCATCTCCCTCCCAGATTCAGGATGATAAGTTTAGATGCTCTGTCCATCATCAATTCTCTAACCACCAATGGGTTTGAACAAAAATGCCCATTGCTGTAGTTTTAGGAGAATTTATTTTGTTGACTTTTACAGGTCCAAACAACCAGTTCCAGATTATCTGAAAATTTATTGTCATATCAGGTTGAATTATTCCCTCTAGTTGTTTAAAAGTTAAATATTCTATTCAACTTCATGTATGAGAAAATGCATTTACCTACATTCGCTCATGGTCTGAAATCCAAGCTTCCCAAAGTTAAGCGCCAATTGGAATTACTTGGAGACTTACTCAAATATAGATTTCCAGTCCATTAGGTCAAAGAATTTGCATTTCTCACCACCCCCCCCCAGATGCTACCCCTGCTGGGTCTGGGTCCCACTTTGAGAACCACTGGTATAGATAATGTCCTTTGTTTAGAAAACCTATACTAGCCTCTACCGATATTACTGGTATACAGCTTGAAGAAAACACACACACACAGGTGTACTATTTCTTTCATTCTTTCAAAATTCTTTTTTCTTTCTACTTCCATTGAGATCTACCAATGGCTGAAAGTAAGAAAAGAAATTTGGGCAACTCCATAATCTACATTCTCTATCATCCTGCAGCATCTTTTCTTCCTGCCAAAAACAACTTTTAAATTAAAACCGAACAAGACCAAAGTTAATGATTTAAGATGAGAGGAGAGAAAGCCAAGATTCTGGGTGGAGTTATTAGCTCCATAGAGATGGAACTTAGGCAACCACCAATTCTTTCACGGTAAAAAGGTTTAGTTATAAACTCCAACAAGAGAGGGGTGCCTGGGTGGCTCAGTACCTGGGTGGCTAAGTCAGTTAAGCATCTGCCTTCAGCTCAGGTCATGATCCCTGGACCCTGGGATCGAGATCCCCATCAGGCTCCCTGCTCAGAAGGGAGTCTGCTTCTCCCTCTCCCTCTGCCCCTCCCCCCACTCGAGCACATGCTCGTCCTCTCTCTCTCTCTCAAATAAATAAAATCTTAAAAAAAAAAAAACTCCAACAAGAGAAATTAATGGTGAATACAGGAGAAATTTCCTGCCCATGAACTCCCATTCCCACATTACGACTATGTACAGCCAATTTTCTAATCTAAAAAGTTATTTTGATGCAAAGCTATCCAACAAAGATGTCATGGCTCAGAAAAGAAAGAAAAGGTTTACACCAGAATTGGCCTTCAAGGCCCCAAATGCTTCAAACATTCATGCATACCCACCTTACACTATTGCCTAAGAAACCATATTAGAACTTTGTCAGCCACACACCTCCTGCTGGGTGTGCAGAAACCTCCATACACAGGCTGTGGCCCCAGTCAGTGTCCACGTGGGAAATGATTGTGACTCCCAGGTGCAGGCACGGGCTTGGTTTGTGCCTATGGCCAGATCTTAACTCGGACATGGGCTTTTGGCTTTTCTACAAGAACCTCAGGGGACACCCTGTGCTCTAAAATGACATGGTCAAAGCCACATTTTTCTATCCACTAAAAGTGTTGCTCAGAGTCAGTAAGTGGGTTTAGATATTGGTATGCATAATCAGGAGGGGAGGCAAGGAGGAGGAGAATATCTTCCTTTGCAGAAATAAAACATTATATGGTTAGCCTATGCCAGCAGTAGGGGCATTGTGTCCCAAATCAAGGAGAAGTTCTACATCACTCCCCAAATCTCTCTGTGCCCTATGGAGCCACAGCCAGCATCTCTTCCTAGAGAGGGCATCATCGAACATGAAACATGCTCCCAGGGTAGCAGTGCTAATGTGACACCACACGGGCCATGTTACAAACAAATGTGAAGTTTCCTGTTTCCTGAATGCAAAGACCCCTCCGTTGTGGAGGCAGCACTTTAGGAAATCCACGCCAGGATATAACTCATCTGTTATAAATGAAGCAAATCTGTTATAAATGAAGTAAATCAATCCATTGGAGTTGGAGGCACTGGGTTTTAATGTGTTTTGGATGAACATGGTAACAGAATTGTTAACATTATTCTCAAAAGGGATCTGATAGAAATCCAAATTTTAAACTGCATTTTAGTGTTTGTTTCAGAAAGAAATTGTGTCCCTTTAGTATTTTAACATGGGTTGACTGGCTACGCAGAAAGTTTCACACTTTATATATAGGAATTCTGGAACAAGAGAGCCTTTCAGTGTGAATGGTAAGCTTTCCCTTGTACCTTATCAGGGAAATCGATGTCATGTATCACTGTTACCTCTGAGAGTCACCGGTTGTGACTCAGTGGTTTGGAAAATAGTGAGGACCTGTCTCAAATACCGCCTGGTCCCTCTTGCTTCTCCTGAGAGCTTTACTACTGTCCACGGTCCTGACTGTTTCCACTTGGATTTTTTCACATGTCATAGGCTGTCTGGCCTGATTTCTCTCTCTTGCTGGCTCAGAGATGGCCAGAGGCGGGTCTCTCAGAGCTTCTCATTGCCAACTGAGCAGTGATGTGATGTGCACCATCCAAAGACCTCAAAACAGCAAGGAGAGGTCACGGCATAACTCTAGGTTATGTTTGCCTGCATAATCACAGGTCCTGTGATACATGGAATAAAAACTGGAACATTTTTTAAATTGATGTGTAGTTGGCATACGAATTATATTAGTTTTGGGTATACAACATAGTGATTAAACATTCATATAGAGACATTATATATACTTTACAAAGTGATCACCACAATAATTCTAGCTACCATCTGTCACCATAAGAAGTTGTTACCTACTACAACTATATTCCCTATGCTGTGCATTGCGTCCCCATGTCTAAAAACAGGGAACATTTCTAACCCAACTTTCAAACTCTAGATAATGACATAGCGGCCATAATAGTATCCTTCTTCCTATGAAAGCCATAATTCAGTGGAGCCAGCAAGGTCTGGACCCCAGGGCAGAAGTCCTATCCTGTCCTGTCATATGCGCATTTCAATTTCTCCCAAATGACTGTGTAGGATCACATGATCACTAAGGTCCCTGCCAAAGCAGACTTTCTATTAATTTAGACCAAAGAAAAGATAATTTCCCTCTTGAAATGAATATATGTTATGTACAGACAGCAGGCCTGGTATGAGTTTTGAGATAAAAAGAGTTTGCAAGTTATTCTGGATGCCACAGTCCTCCTATAATTGGAATTCCTTCTCTACTGTTGCCGGGATTATTTTTGTTTTGTTTTGTTTTTTAATGTATATAATTTGGATAGCATCTCTTAGAAAAATCTAAATTCTTTGACAAAGTTTCATCCCTTGTCATGGTCAGAAAGAATTTTTGGGTTTTAGAGATGAAAACACAGTCATTTCAAAGAAAAAGTGGCATATCTGCTTATTGCTGGCAATGGCTGGAAATACATTTATCCTTTCTAAGCCCCAAATGTAGTGTGAGTTCTGGACCTCTAAAAAACTCCAAAGGATTTACCATCTGGGGGAACAAGGAGTTCCACAGAATGCACGGACTCCTGGGCTATCGGAAGCCAGAGCAGCCAAGCTCTGATGAGCAGATGACATGTGTCAGAACTTTCCAGTAGGGCTGGTGGAATGTGTCCAACCTTAGTCTGCTGGCCTGGAAAAGAGGCCAGGCATCTATAATGAAGCCATTTTAACATACATCCAAGTTGGAGAACTCCTCGTGTAGTTGACTTCCCTTGCACATGTAAGTCAATCTGGGGACAAAGGCTATTTTAAATAGCTACAATATGTAGAATAGAGAGAACATTGCAATCATTGTGATTATAAGTTATTCATTTTCTTGTAGGTCTCATGACCATCAGAAAGTCAGAGTTGCTTTTTATCTTTGCTCACATTTAAAGTTCATGATTTGATGCAGCACAACGAGCCACAAATGTTTATGAGGGCTTGGAGGGGTTGAGATTGAAGGAGTAGCTGTCGATCTCTGCACCCACCGCATGCTTTCCTTGGGGAAAAATGACAGTACTTCGTTCAATGCTTACTAAATTTTGGCAGTTTTCCCCCAGAGAAAAATCATAGCCATAAATGGTAAAATCTGCACAATATATTAGTAAATATTAAATCAGCAGATTGTTAAGGAGAGCTCCAGGCATTTTTTGGACATGGACCATAAAACGTGTTTGTGATGGTCCAGCTTGATGCAATTCAGAAGACCTAGCCGCACATATTCTGCTGAGGTCACGTGTGCTTTTCAGAGCGCCAGCAGAGAGCAGTTAGGCTGGCCTCTCCAAAAAAGGGGAGGCCCTGCTTATATAAAGAAAATTCCCACTCAGGTTCCCACACTGGGTACAATATGCTAATGAGGGAAGGAGGGGGAGTGCCACATTGTTCTGATTGGTTGGAAAGGCCTCGTCCTGATTGGTCAATATTGGCAGGCAACTCGGGCCATGCATCAGTGTGTTTTGGAGCCGTCCTCTGTTTTAGGTCCGGCTTGTATGTGGGGCAGCATCCTGCTTCTGCTCTGTAAGAGAAGCGGTTTAACAGTAACAGCAAACAGAAAACACCCCAGGTGCATAAGATTTTTCACTTGGGGCTTCTTTCCCCGGTCCCTGTTTCAACATCACTGGGCAGAGGCCCCAGTTTCTTAGTCCTTATTAAAATTTTAAAATAATGATTTTTAGGGGTGCCTGGGTGGCTCAGTCGTTAAGCGTCTGCCTTCGGCTCAGGGCGTGATCCCAGAGTCCTGGGATCGAGCCCCACATCAGGCTTCTCCGCTGGGAGCCTGCTTCTTCCTCTCCCACTCCTCCTGCCTGTGTTCCCTCTCTCGCTGGCTGTCTCTCTCTCTGTCAAATAAATGAAAATGTTTAAAATAATAAAAAATAAATAAAATAATAATTTTTAAAGTCTCAGTCTTGTTTCTCAGAGACATCACCGGAAAATGCAGGCACTGAAAAAATCTGCGTAGACGTAAGCAAGGAGTCTGCTGGCTGCTCCAACGGAGGCAGCCCCTACACTCCACACCTCCCGCTGCGGAAAGTCGTGCATTTTGACAATCCCAGAAAACATTCCCTAAACTTCCTCACTCTGCATGCCTGTGCAGGTCATGGTATCGAACTCTGGCCTAAAGCAGTGACTCTGCACCGTAGTCCCACATTAGAATCACCTGGGGTGCATTCGCGACTCCCAATGCCCATCCCACTCCTACCCCCCTTCCATTCCCCCCCTCCATGCAACCCCCGCTCCATATTAGCTGGTTATCTGTGCCCGGCTGCCAGGTGTTTCTACATGTGTCCATGGTTCAGAACCATTTGTGATATTGTGCAGATCCAAGAAAAAATGCTGTGTGTTCCATAGGTTTTTGCTACTCAAAGTGTGGATGGGCCTTTAACTAGCAGCTTTAACTAGAACGAGATTTGGAATTCTTACAGAACACCATTGTCAGGTAGCACTTTCTGGAGTGATGGAAATGCCCTACATCTTAGCTGTCCAATAAGGTACCTGTCAGTACACGTAGCTGTTGAGCATTTGAGAGGTGGCTCGTGAAACTAGGAATAAAATGTTAAATCTTTATAAATTAATTTAAATTTACAGTTAAAGAACTGCATATATTTAGTGGTTGCATTATGGGGGAGAACAAGTAGGGGATTATTAAGGGGCTGACTTGGCTGACAAAGATTACAGTTCCTTCCATAGTATAGAGAAGGTGCCCCTACTGCTTTGCGCTCGGTCATGAGGCTGGCTATCCTGAAATAGGAGGTATGCCTTAGAGCAGCCGTTCTCAAAGCCTGGTTGCTGCACCAGCAGAAGCAGCATCACTGGGGGCTTGTTAGAAATGCAGGATCTCAGGCCCTACCCAGACCTACTGAATCAGAACCTGCATTTCAACAGGTCCCCAAGTGATTTGTACAAACATTGAGAAGTATAAGTTTGAGAAGCTCTGCATGTAGATAGCTGCTCTGCCCTCCAGAAGACTCATAGCCATTTGCACAGACAGCCTCTACATTGTCCCTGGTATCAGTGTATGTCATAAGAATTGCCAATTGTGTGTGTGGGGCGGTGCCTGTGTGGCTCAATTGGTTAAGTGTCCTACTCTTGATCTCGGCTCAGGTCTTGATCTTAGTGTCATGAGTTCAAGCCCAGCATTGACTCCATGCTAGGCATGGAGACTACTTAAAAAAAAAATGCCAACTGGGGATAGACACAGATTATGGAGAACAATACATTTGAAATTCGGGGTGGATTGGTGAATTTGGAGGACAAAAGAGCTATAATTTAGTTCAGTAAGTTGGGGATAAAGAAGAAACTATAGAGAATCGAAAGGCCAAGATCTAATTCAGGGTGTATCTCACCTCATCTTGAAATTCACCCCACTCTTTAGATGTGGACCCATGGCGGATATGCTGCCAGATACCTTGTTAATACTGGAAATTCCTGCATTGTACTGATCAACTAAACAGGCCTGTCTCCTTTCTACAGTGAAATTGGGAACCGATTCTACTCTTTACCTTCCGAAGTCCCACCAGATTTCTTCACTTGCAAGATGAGAGATTTCTCCTTTGAGGCTATTAAAAACAGCAACCAAAAAACTCAACCAACAAAGTAATTGCACTTAGCAAAAAGGGGGCAGAAAATAGAACAAGGAGGAGAGTGGTTTATGTAACAGCCATTTTTTGTAATAAGTGTGGGGACAGGTCCCACCGGGAGGACATTTAGGCTGTAATTTTTGAAACGAAAATTGGGCCCCAGCTGGATAGCGGTAGGGTTCGAAGCCAGGAGCCAGCACAGCCAGGAAGTGGAGTAGCAGATGACTCAGCCCACAGGGCATGGGAGGTTGGGATGATTGCTTCACCCAGGGGAGCACCAACAGTCATCTGCTGTGTTGATGGTGGCGTGTAGTCATCTCGATGTGAGCGAAAATAAAAATCGGTCTTCCTGCAGCTCATGAGAGTAATTTACTAGCAGTTCTGCATGCCAAATCTAGATATTTAGCACCAACTGCCCCTGAACTTTCCTTAGGGCTGAATTTTCCTTGCCTTGGGACCTCCTGTCCCCATACTCATTTCCTCACTTAGCACCCCCAATCCAAATCTAAAACTAAATAGCTAGGAATTGGTTTTAAGTGCTTCTTTCACAGCTGTTCAGACTATCCCAAGTACCTTAGAAATCAGGTTCAACTATTTAAAATTAACATTCGTCTCTCCCCCCTTCCCTCCTTATACAAAAGCTATTTTTTAAAGATTTGTTTATTTGAGAGACAGAGAGTGCACGAGCAGGGGGAGGGGCAGAGGGAGAGAATCTCAAGTAGACTCCCCACTGCACAGAGCCCCATGGGGGTGCAGGGAGGGCTCCATCTCACAACCCTGAGATCAAGACCTGAGCTGGAGCCAAGAGTGGGATGCTTAGCCAACTCCGCCACCCAGGCGCCCCCAAAAGCTGTTTTTTAGGAGCTATCATTACAGAATTTCATTTGCAAACAAGCACAAGATGAAAACAAATGAGGTATTTTATTCTGGCATTTTATGTGATTCTACCCACATGCAACAGCAAAGCCTTTGAGGGGATTTGATCCGTGGCTTCCTCCTCCCGGGACCTACAAGGTCCTGGCACAAGAAAACACATCACTGGCATTTTGACAGATAACTTCTTATGTTCTGCCGCCAAAATAAGGATACAGATAAAAAGTCCAAACACGTGTCAAAAATATCTACTCAAAAAAGTTTTTCAAAATTACTCTCCTGCAATAATAAAATCAGGGAAGAAATAGAGGTTGAAGATATATTAACTCACGGATATGGGAACCAGTAAGAGGCTGAAGCTGGTCCAAGGAGTATGGGAGGGTGTGGGGACTTGGAGCTAAACACAAAGACCCCAAAGAGAAAAGTGAAAAGTGCTACGGATAAGACCAGTTAACAAGCACCAGGGCAACCAGCCTTTGGTGATCTGTTTCTCCTGAGGGAAACTATTTGCCTCTCTCAAACAAGACCCACAAGTTAATATTCTGAGCCTTAATCAATAATAGTGAGTCAAACAGAGGTACATTCCCCAACATGACTCCATAATCTCTGAGTGGACATGTTGAACAATGTCTCAGTAGGACACCAAAAGGACAGACTAGCCTTATCCCTAATCCCAACCCACTTGTGGCCTTTTTTCCAGGGGCTGGATAATGTCGTGGAACTCCAACCGGTTTCAATTGAAATCACTTATTATATATGTGTGTTCACAAGGGATTCAACTAAACAGGCCTGAGATTCCTCTAGTTTCCTAGCACGTTCGTTAAAAGCATGGCCTTTCCCCTCCCTAAAATGTTCCCTTTGTAGCCCACCACCCCCAACATGGTACAAGATATTAATTCAAAGGAACGTCATGCGATAGCTAGATTCCTCTCTCTTGCAAACCCGCCTTTGTTCCTGCTCCACAGTGCCCACATTTCATTCAAGGCAGCCAGAAAGCATAGCAGGAAACATTCAGCTGGGCATGTTCTCTCCCATAAGCAAGTGAGAAATGAAGCACGAACGTTCAACTGGGATGAATTAAAAGTTCTTCTGAGTGTAATACATGCATGAAACAGTATAAAATTGAAACACTTATGTGATTTAATGTTAATTTCTATTTGGGGGGGACTCTACAGTTTAAAAAAAGAAAGGAATTAATGAATTATGAATATTCTCAAGAGAGTATTCTCATTCTCACATATTATGTTCCCCTCAAAGAAATTTTTCACCCTAAAGTAAGATGAAGTAAGAGAAAAGTTTTGGTTACCTTTTTAAAAAAAGATAAACTGATTTTTTTCATACTTATGTGAATATGATTTCCCTATGTTCGTTTTTGCCACTTATTGTAGAGAACTATTGTGTTTTTCACTCTCCACTTGGATGCATTAATTAGGAGCTTAAGAGAAGTGGCAGCATGTATTTTTTCCACTTCTTAGGAACCTAAGTATTCATAAACCTGTCTTTCACCACTGGAAAAAGTATTGATAAACCTAGGGAAATTTCTCAACATTGTTGTTTAAAGAATAACAACATTCATCACATGTCACTATTCAAATTATCTTTTAATTTACTTTGATAATTATTGATTCAGTGGTGTCTCCTGCCTCCAAACTATGTTCGAGTCCTACCCTCTGCTACCTGTGAATGTGACCTGATTCAGAGAGAGCCTTCACAGATACAAACAAGTTAAGATGAGACCATATTGGCTTCTCATGGGCCCTAATCCTGACACTGGTGATCTTCTAAGAGGGAAATTTGGACACAGACACAGGGAAAATGCCCTGTGACCACAGAGGCAGAGAGGTGGAGTGATGCCACCACAAGCCAAGAAATGCCAAGGACTGCCAACGATCACCAGGAAGCTGAGAGATTGGTGTGGAATAGACTCTCCCTTAAGCCCCTGAGAAGGAACCAACCCAGCTTGACTTGGGACTTCTGGCCTCCAGAACTGGGAGAAAATAAATATCTATTGTTATAAGCCACCCAGTTTGTGTTCATTTGTTACAGCCGTCCTAGGAAACCAATTCCATGATGATTCAGATAGCGACACAAAAATAATACCAAGTTTATAAGCACACTAGGTCTATTTGATTGGATCTTAACTAGTTAGGAAAAAGCTATAACTATTGGAAAATTGCACAACACTGTTTCAGTTATCTGTGTCCATTTCCAGGTGGGGCTGTGGTACAAAGAGGACAGTAGGACTCCCCAGTTTTGCCACTTCTGAAACAGTGTTTCTATGGGGCATCCATTCCAGGTGACACCTGGAGATGCCAAGGCCATAGGTCCACTGCCCATCACCTACACACACAGCCCTCCCTGAAGTCCTGAACGTGGGAACAGATTCATCCATGATTCTGCCAGATAGTGGTTGGCCATGGGTTTATGGGATGAGGCTTAGACACTGGGTGCTGGGGGTAGGGGGTGGGAGAGACTGTCTAATGGGAATGGGGTTCATATGAGAGACCAAGACTTCTGCAGCTTCTGCTCCCATTTGCTCCTAAGTGGATGGGCTGAAGGCCCACACCAGAGGGTGGGCAGAGGATGGAGGTTTGTTCTCCCTATGAAACAACACCTTCAAGAGGCAGAGGCTGAGCCTGGGGCCAGGGTAGGACAGGAGCAGACAAGCTCAGGTTGAATGGGAGGATCACAATCCCAGCCTTTGGACCTCTGGAAGGCTGGTAGGGACACAGACATGCAGCTACTGGAGTGTGCAATGGCCACTTCTCACTCTGCTGTGCACCAAATGTCCACCCAAGGGGGCTTCTAGCTTGAAAGAACCACTGTCCTCAGCAATCATTTGCCTTCACTAGCCATGTTTTGGAGACCAGCTAAAGAAGAGCCCAGCAGATAAGATTCTCTGAGACACAAGTGTGCCAGACCTGCCCTCAGAGGAGACCAGTGGGGGAAACTAAGTTGTAGTCAACCCCAGGCTCTGCCATCACTGCCCCCATCAGCAGCCTTGGGGTATATTCCAGGAGGCAGCTGGCCCAACGGTGGCAGCTGGTGTCTGCTGAGATGTGCTCTTTTTCTCCGCTTTTCTTCATTGGTCCATGTAGGTCCCTGCGGCCAACTGGCAGGTGTGATAATTCCATGACTCTGTCTTAGGTCCATGTGCCTCTGTCTCCTCATAGATATTTCTTCTGCTTCCATATCTTGTCGAATGAGGGAGGACCCCGGTGTCTTCCCACTTTGAAAGGAGATGCAGGGATCTATGTTTCCTCCTGATCACAACCAGGACTTACCAGGGAGCAGGGCATTTACACCTTTCCTCCACAAGGCTCACACTGACACGATGCCTGGTCAGAAGCATCCTGGGTTGATTCGTCATTCAGATAAGTAACATTATGTTCAGGTTCGGGGTGCATCTTATGTGCCAAGGACAAAATGCAGTAGAGTGTAAGAATTATAAGATGTGTCCACTGACCAGCACCAGGTACATTCCAGAAGTATTGGACACTTAGAGATCATAGAGCAACTAAACAAACAAACAAAAGCAGAACCAGACCCATAAGTACAGAGAATAAACTGATGGTTAACAGAGTTGGGGGGGGTGGGGAGGTGGGCAAAATGGGTGAAGGAGAGCGGGAGGTACAGGTTGCCAGTTATGGAATGTAGAAGTCACAGGGATGAAAGGCACAGCATAGGGGATATAGTCAATGGTATTGGAATAGCGTTGCATGGTGACAGGCAGTGGCTACCCTTGTGGTGAGCACAGCACAACATATAGAATTGTCCGATCACTCTGTCGTACACCTGAAACTAATGTAACATTGTGCCAACTGCACTTCAATTTAAAAAAAGAGTTCTTATAGTAAGCCACCTTATTATTTCCATCCTTCACTTGACACTCCGAATAAGCATGCATTAATGGAAACAGTCCAGAAGGTACTGGAATATTCCCAATCATTTCTCTTAACTAGAGAAGTGATGTCATAGCTTGCTTAAGAACAGAACACATGGAAGACACCTCACGTCATTCTTCAGGCCACCAGTGACCCCTATGAAATCCAGTTCCCCACAATGTAAGTTAAGAACCCCTAAGTTCCATCTTCTAGAGTACCCCTTTCCTTTAATATCCAAAGAACATGTCTGAAACTAGAGTTCCACATGGCAGATTAATCATACACGTGTATGCCCCTCCCTTGCCCCCATCCCCCTAAAATGAAAGTAAAGAAGTACAAATGGAATTCAATCCATTACAACAAAGATCTGTATGACCTTCGTCAGAAAATTTGAGCCAGTGATAAATTTAACGAAGACAAAAGCAGATGAGAGGATACTGGTGGAGGGGCACCTGGGCCGTTCAGTTGGTCAAGTGGCCGACTCTTGATTTTGGCTCAGGTCGTGATCTCAGGATTATTATCTCAGAGTCATGAGATCAAGCCCTGCAACAGGCTCCCACTTAGCAGGGAATCTGCTTGAGATTCTCCCTTTCCCTCTGCCCTGCTCCTGTGTGCTCTCTCTCTCTCAAATAAATAAATCCTAAATAAAAAAAAAAAGAAGATACTGGTAGATAAGATAAAGCAATGAATAGAAGATCCAGCCCCAGATATATTCCCATGAATTTTACAACTTGGAAGATAAAGAAAACTTTGCAGAGGAAAAGAAAATCAGATCAATTTTAAAGAGAAGGAGATTCAGACTGACAGCGTCCATTAGTTAGAACTCTTTTCAACACCAGATGGTAAAGCACAATGAAGAAATGCCTTCAAGTGAGGAGGGAAAAGTATTTTGAGCCTAAAGTGTCACTGTTAATCAAAATATCAATTAAGCACCGGAGCAAAATAAATATGTCTTCAGACGTACACAGGCTCTGAAAGTTAGCCTTCTGGAGCCCTTCCTGAGATAAAATGAGGGCAAAAAAAAGGGGGGGGGAGAAGAACTGAGATCTAGAAAACACTGGATCTACCCCAGAAGTACAGAGAAAGAGCTTTGGGACTATGGTTCTCAGCAGATCTAGAAAGGAACCAACTCAGATTGGAGCAGAAATACAGAATTCTCCCAAAGCATGTTTTCAGAGAGAAAATGGATTCCCTGCAGCAGTCAGTCTAATTGAAAGTCTGGATATTTCTGAAGATCTGTGATGGTAACTGCGCTCTGTTGACAACATAAACAATAAAAAATAAGAAGGGAAGGAAGGAAGGAAGGAAGGGAGGAAGGAAATGGGGAAGGAAGGGGAGAGGGAGGGAAGAAGGGAAGGAGAGAAGAAAGGAAGGAGGGGAGATTAGAAACTTTGGGAGGGAAAGAACCATTTAAGGAAATAAAGGTTCAAATATGAAGTCAACTGAAATATAACATGATCATATTTTGAGGAATTGAAGGGGGTCAAGAAGAAAAATCATTTGACTTTGATGAAAGAAACATCTTGAATGGTGACGTTTGATTCATTAGAGAAGGAAAACAAATCTTAGCCCATTATAAGGCTGTAGAGCAAACCCAGGTTATAATGATGTAAATGTGGTTTATTGTTGTTCAGTCTTTAGAATCAACCTGTAAACAAGGTCTAGAAAACTGAACTATGATTATAGAGCAGAAGGCACAAGCAGAAGTAAAAATGTATCTGATAAGGATGATGGAGGGAAAAGTTCTATCCCAGAGGTAGTCAGAGAAGTTTCGTCCTCTCTGCAACCCCTCTGTCCCGTATCTACTGAGTTCTGTTTGTTAATCCACAGGCCAACACAGTTCCCCTGCTCCGCACCTTTGGCCTTGCGTCCCTCTCTCTGCTTCTAGCCTAGCTGAGTCTATGCTCAGACCCCAGCTCACGTTTCAATTTCCCTGGGCTGTCTCCTCTGGCAACCCCCGTCTACAGTGATCTCACTGTACATTTGGGAACTGCTTCACAGACTCAAACTGACTTACCAGATGGAGGATTTGAAGAATGGTCTCTTCACACTGCTTATAAAATCAAAACACATGCAAAATGTGGTAGCAAAGGGAAATTTCAACTTTTCATTTGGAAAACTTTCCTAAAAGCAAGGAACCTGATCTATCTTTGAATTCACATTCCTGATTATCTTCAACTTTTGGAGCAAAAGCAATATAGATCCTTGTCCTCTGGCCACCAGTTCTTATTAATTACATTGAAATGGGGCACCTGGCCCTTTCCTTACTGGGAAGAGAAGAGGACCAAGCCCCATTCTCGGCAAGTACCTTGCTATCTGGATGTAGAATCAGTGTCTGTCATCCTTGGCTGAGTGCTGGCATCACCTGGAGAGCTTCTAAAACTCCCGGTGTCTGGGCCACATGCCACATTCATTACATCACAATCTCGGGGGTGGGGGGGGGGCGTGCTGGACATCAGTGTTTGTAAAAAAAGCTTCCCAGTGATTCCATGGGGCACCTGGGTGGCTCAGTCAGTTAAGCGTGTAACCCTTGAGTTTGGCTCAGGTCATGATCTCAGCGTCGTGAGGTTGAGCTCCAAGTAGGTCTCTGTGCTCAGCGCCGAGTCTGCTTGAGATTCTCTCTCCTCCTTCTGCCCCTCCCCCCAACTCATGCACTTGCTTTCTCTCTTCCTCTCTCTCGCAAATAAATAAATAAAACCTTAAAAAAAAAACTTCCCAGTGATTCCAGCATGCAGCAAGGCTAAGAACTGATTTAAAGTCTGCCGCTTTTAGAACAGTGAGTCTTCTGGAGCCTTGGCGACATATTAGAATCACCTGGTAGCTATAAAGCTGCTCGNAACTTCCCAGTGATTCCAGCATGCAGCAAGGCTAAGAACTGATTTAAAGTCTGCTGCTTTTAGAACAGTGAGTCTTCTGGAGCCTTGGCGACATATTAGAATCACCTGGTAGCTATAAAGCTGCTCGTGCCTGGTCCCACTCTTGAGACCCTAAGGGTCTCGAGGGGGTGAGACCTGGGCATCAGGAGTGTGTATAAAAGTCTCCAGTGATTGTAATGTACAGCCGAGGAGGAGACCCACTGCCTGGCGTATCACACAACATTAACAGTGAGAGAGGATTCGGTGAGAGACCCCAGAGCAGGAGCTGGGAGCTGGAGGACACCGCCCAGAGAGGAAACGTGGAAGCCCCTTACTCACGGAAATCAGCCACAAGAGCCTGGATGCAGGTGTCGGAGGGAAACAGGGCAGCACAAAAACCTGCTAAGGTGGGGCATCAGTGCAAAGTGGGATGCATGGACCAATGGCCCTAGGGCATTCCTTCCTCCAGACTCTAGGCCAGGGAGCAGAGCAAAGGGGAAATGGCTTTCTCCCAGTATTGCTCCTCCTACTGGATTAAACTTGAAACCCGAGGGGGGATGTTGTCTGGTGGAAGCCAGTAAATGGGAGTGACCAGCAATCGTTTTTCAGGGCCTGGGGAGCTGCTCGTGGGGTTCATCCTTTCCTACCGTGGTAGGAAGACTCCTACGTTGGTTGCAAAATCCCCCGTGATCCACCTCAGGAGTTGTGTCCTATAATCTTCTCGTCCATTTGGGCAGGACCTGTGATTTGCTTCTAGCCAACAGAATATGACAAGTTGTCATTCCTGTGATTACATAATGACACGTATATATAACTCCATCTTTCCAGAGTGCATTAGAGGGAGAGACACTGTCTGCTGACCCTGAAGACGAGTGCCACATGAGCTGCCTGTGGAGAGGGCCACGCGCCAGGGAGCTGCAGATGGTCTCCAGGAGCTGAAAGACTGAATATACAAATGGACAGTGACCAGACTGAGTGTAGAAATAGAACTCTGACCCACAGCCTGCAACAACCAGCCCAGGAAACTAACCCCTCATCTATAGTAACCAGCCCAGCAAGCCAGCCCCTGTTTATAGAGCAGACTCCTAAGAAGCACACTACAGCCTCTAGCAACTGGTTGGGGAAGCCGCACTATAGTCTCTGTAATGATTGGTCCCAAATAGCCAGCTCTTGATTCATATCTGACAACTTCCTAATTTTGTTTCTGTTTCCAGCTTGGGACCAATGAGAGAAAGCCACACATGTGCCCCAACCAGTCATGCAGGACAGTGGCTGCTAGTTAGCCTGCTCCGGCTTCCCCAGGCCAACAGCTTGCAATCAGGGCACACCGGACCTGAAGCCTTCCCTTTTTCCCACTACAAACCTTTCCAACTTTCTGCCTGCCTTTGACTCTCTGCCAAACACAAATAATGATGACCAACTCCCTTGCTCGAGTAATTCTGAGTAGATGGCCTTTGCCTAGTCTCACTTGGTTGGTCTTAATTTATTTCCACAGAATTGAGAGCCTCAGTCACACAGCTGTGAGGAAATGAATTCTGCCAACAACTACAGGAGCTTAGAAATGAACCCAGATAAGAGTTCAGAGGTCTCAGCTGAAGCCACAGCCCTTCCAACGCCGGGATGCAAGCCTTGTAAGACCCCAGGGCAGAGAACCTATCCAAGCTGCACCCAGAGTCATGACCCACTGAAACTGTGAGATGATAAAGAGGTGCTGTTTTCAGCTACTGCATTTGTAGGCATTTGTTATGTGGTAAGAGAAAACCAGGACACATATCCTTACCAGGACGCATATCCTTAAACTCATGAGAAGCAATAAAGCCTGGAGCTAAGCTTTGGCTCTTCTCTAATACACAGACCAGTTAGAATAGTCGGTGCCCTCAGAAGATCATGGACGCTCAGGCCAGAATATTGTATGTCTGAGGAGCACAACTGCTGCAAAAGGGGCAAAATGTACCAACATAGACCATGTGAAGCAGAATTACAGAAATGGTGATGCCAAAAAATGTAAATTAGCATGATATTAAGAACATAGGGGAAGAAATTAGCCATCTGAAACAAAAATCAGAGATCACATAAAAAGGCAACAAATGGGAATATTAGATGTGAAAGACTATTTTAATATGGAAAATGATAGGGGCGCCTGGGTGGCTCAGTCCATTAAGCATCTGCCTTCAGCTCAGGTCATGATCCCAGGATCCTGGGATCGATTCCTGCAAAAGGCTCCCTGCTCAGCGGGGAGTCTACTTCTTCCTCTCCCTCTATCCCTCTCCCTGATTGTGCTCTCTCTCTCTTCAAATAAATAAATAAAATCTTTTTAAAATATATGGAAAATGACAGTGGTGGAATATAGGAGTGGAATAAAGAACAGACATATAGAGCCCAAGAACCAACGTATAGGAAGGTGTGATCCATGACCTCTCCAAGATGGCAGCTGAGAAAGATGGCAAAGTTAAAAGGAACAGAAGACAGAAGTAAACATGCAGATCCAGGTTGTAGGAGATCCAGAAGGAGAGGAGGAAAGACTTGAAATAATGTCCTTAAATTCCCTAGAATTAAAAAAGATGATAGTCTGCAGATGTAAAGGATACCAAGGATACTCTAGAAAAGGAAAAACTCTTGGACCCTGATAGGGTGGAATTAGAAGCACTGAAGTCAAAACTATTCTTTTTAAGCTCCCAGATGACCAAAGCAGATCACCTTTGCTTCCTTGTTTCTTGCTTGCAGTGGAGCAAGAATTAAATTGACCTCAGACTCCTCAACAGCAGTCTTAAGCTCAAGAAGACAATGGAATTATATTTTTGAAGTGTTCATCAATGTAATTCTGAATCTAGAACTGTATAACTAGCCAGACTGCTGCTGAACTGTGAGAACATAATAAAAATATTTTCAGGCATATAAAGTCTCCAAATGGGTGTTCTGTGCTAGAAGTGCAAATATGCAAAGGACCAGAGAGAAAACATCTCAGGCAGAGGCTCTGGGGCTGGATCAAGCTCAGTGTATTGAAGGAACCAAAGGAAGGCCGGAAGTTGAGTGGCAGAAGATGGGGTTAAAGAGGACCCTGGGCCAGAGTGTGAGGACTTTGCGAACCATGAGCAAGATTTTGGATTTTGTTCTAAGAATAGTGGGGTAGCCAGTGGGGCCATCAGAAAAGGGTAAGATCCAATTTCCCTTCTAAATACACTATTCTGCCTGCTATGTGTAGAATAACCAGTAGGGGGCAGGAGTGGATGCCAGATTCCAGGGAGAAAGCTTCCTGCGGTAGTGGAGTGATGGTGGCTTGGCCTAGGTTGGTGGCAGTGGAGGAACAACTGAAGTGTAACCTTCTTGTATCCAAATTTTTTAAAAAGATTTTATTTATTTATTTGACAGAGAGAGACAGCCATCGAGAGAGGGAACACAAGCAGGGGGAGTGGGAGAGGAAGAAGCAGGCTCCTAGCAGAGGAGCCCAACGTGAGACTAGATCCCAGAACACCGGGATCACGCCCTGAGCCGAAGGTAGACGCTTAACGACTGCGCCACCCAGGCGCCCCTGTATCCAAATTTAAAACAGGAGGGATATGTAAGGGAACATGCCCGGTAGGTCCTAGCTCAGAGTGTCCAGAGGCAAACTTTTCCTCTATCCTCTTAGAGTCTCTGGCTGGGCCCAAGGATTAAGTAGACATAAGGGAGCCCAGCAAGAACAAAGCATATATATTTCATTTTACGTTTGCATAGGAGCCTTCCCAGGAAAATGGAGCCCCTCAAAGTGATTAGGTCTAGGTGCTTATATAGTAGGTTGAACAAAGCAGTGCTTGTGAAATAGGGGAGCGAAAGGAGGAGAAGTCTGTTTTCCCAAGGTGGGTCTGTCCAGACTCTTCTTGGCCTTGACTCCCCTTCTTTGCTGATGACAGTGTTCCTTTCCTCCTGGTACAGGGACAGCAGCTTTCACATGGAGTTCTGTGTCCTATTTTCAGGGGGGGGGAAAAAGGGAGGTCAGAGTACCCTTCTTGCTCTTTTGTCTTTCAAGTGCTTTTAGCTCCAGTTTGTCAGTATGTCAAATGGACATATTTGGAATGACATGTTCTGAGCCCCCTTTCAGTAGCTTACCAGGAATTCACCTGCTTACCTCTGTCTCAGCCCTTAGGTAGTCACCATCTCCCCACCTTCCACGACACCTTGCCCAGTGCCTGCCAAGCTACCTTGCTTGTCTCCTTCCATTCATTGCTGTCTCCTTCCTTCCAACCTTGCTCCCTACGGATGCCTTTGTGGTCATTTAAAAATGGAAACCAGCTCGAGCCATTCCTATTTGAAACCCTCCCCTACTGTCCCTAAATCCCTTACTCCAGCCCGGTGGCCTTCTCCCTTCTCCTGGAAGCTCACCTTAGGGCCTTGGTTCTGGCTATTCCTTCTCCTTAGACTGGAACATTCTTCCCCAGAAATTCACCTTACTGGGTCCATCTTTTGTCATTTGTCTCTGCTTAAATGTAGCCCTGGCAGGAATGTCTTTTCTGATCACCCAAACAACGTAAGTCCTTGAGCTACTCTCACATTACATGTTTTTGTGGCACACATGCCCTGTATATCTTCATTTCTATGTGCTTTTGTGTTGTTTGTCTCCCCTCCATTAGATGGCAAGCACCTTGAGAGAAAGATTTTGTCTGTCTTATCATATATTCACAGTGCCTAGAAGAGTACCTGCCACCCAGTAAATAATCAAAATTTATGTGTTTAATAAAGAGTGAACGAACCACTATGGTTAGAACAAGAAGTGTACTTTTCAAATGATGGAAGACTATATAAAGACATAAAGTTCAGTTCTTTTAACCAAAAAGAATAGAACTTAAGAAATGGCAGGGTTTTACAAAATCCCAGAAACATAAAACAAGGTGAGAGAAATTAAAGCAAATTTACCAGGTAGGTTTAAAAAATAAAATTCAATTATGGTATACATTGCTCCAAATGGACTCATCTACAATGAAGTGATGCAGAAAGGTTTACAATACAGGATAGACAAAAATGCATTGGCTGAATGCAAACACAAAGCAGGGGTCATGATAGGAATTTCTGAATGAATCAAGGAAAACACATTGAATGGGGCAAGGGAGGTTTGTAATAAACTACATGATCCAGGGTGAAACTTAGTAACAGGAGTATTTAGGTACTGGGTGACACCATGAAAATGTTAGAATACAAATAATTGTAAATTGTAATAGATTGTACAGATTGTATTGTAAATGTAAATAGAATTGTAAATTCTAAGAAAAATATCAGAACTCCAATTGAAATGGAATATCTTTCTTTTTGGAAGATCGTATTTATTTATTTTGGGGGGGAATCTAAACAGACTCCGCACTGAGCATGGAACCCAATGCAGGGCTTGATCTCATGACCCTAAGATCATGACCTAAGCTGAAATCAAGAGTCATATGCTTAACCGACTGAGCCACCCAGGTGCCCAAAATGGAAGATCTTAACACATCTGCCCTAAGTCCGTTATATTTCAGAAAGGGAGGAGGGAAGAAAGCAGGATATAAATTAGGAGACTGACAAATAAAATAGTAAAAATAAATGACATCATGAATTAGAATAAATGTAAAAGATGAATTAACATTTAATTGGTGTTCAGATTCAAGATAAACAGTTTCTGAACACCCTCTATATGCTAATTGCAGAACTGGGTTATGGGGGTGTTCAATATGCCTTCTTTTCTGATAAACACAGAAATATTTTTCAAAACAGATTGCATACTTGGTTACAAAGAAAGTCTCTATTAATTTCAAAGAGCAGAAATTATATAAGCTACATTCTTTGTCCACAATGCAATAAATCTGGAAATTAATAACAAATATTTAAAGAATAAAAATAAACCTCAACACTAACACATTTTTAAATGGTCTAAATAATAAGGTCAAAGGAAAAATTAAAATATTAGGTAATTATATGTAAGTTCACCTTTACACTTGTACTTCTAATTTGCTATGTATCCAATATTATATATAAAATTAATGTTTTCTGATTAACAAAGTAATACACTATTTGAAATATTCAGACAGTTCATAAACATACAACTTAAAAAATTAAAATCTCAATAATCCCACACTCCAGAGGTAATCACTGACTTCTTTCTTTTAGATATATTTTTTTTAAAGATTTTATTTATTTGGGAGAAAGAGAGGGAGGGACAGAGAGAGGGAGAAGCAGACTCCCTGCTGAGCAGGGAGCCCTATGCAGGGCTTGATCCCAGGACCCTGGGATCATGACCTGAGCCAAAGGCAGATGCTGAACTGACTGGGCCACCCAGGCACCATTTCTTTTAGATTTAAATAAACAAAGATATAAGTAAAAATATAAATAAAATATATATCCCTGCCAAATATCTCCTTTTGTGAAGAATCACCTCCCTCTACATGAACTGCATCTTTGGAAAGGGAATTTCTAACTACCATCTAACTACTAGATAATTCAAACACTACGAATTGGTTAAGTATCCACAGATACTCTGGTTTTTTTTTCTTTTTAAAGACTTTATTTTCAAGTCATCTCTACACCCACCGTGGGGCTTGAATTTACAATCCAAGATCAAGAGTTGAACCCTCCAGCTACCGAGCCAGCCAGGTGCCCCTCCAGGAATACTCTCTACTTGTCTCCCAGGGTGGCCTTGGGAAAGGACCAAGTTAATGTCATCCCATACCAATGCAGACACATGAATAAAGAATTGCCATCATTATGATGATTATTCTACAGCTCAGACCCTGGGGTACAAAAGTACTCTTGTCAAGTCATTTTCTGTGCATAAGACACCTCTATTTCTACAACAGAGAAGAAAAATTGCTAAGTTGCCAGCCCTGGGCAATGCTTTCAGAACCAATGCTGCTGGGTTTACTTTAGAGGAGAAATAACTTCATTACAAGTGACATTTTCTTGGCTAGCTGGTCCTCAGCTGACCAAAGTGCCCCCAGAGCACTTGTGATCTCTGCAGCTGCCTGGAGTGGTCACTTTGGTCCCCAGGGACCCTGGTGTAGGAAGTCAAAACTGCCAAATGTGAGGCAAGTCCATGAGAGGGTCCAAAGTTTGTTATTTTTTTTAAAGAGTTTATTTATTTATCTGAGAGAGAGAGCGCACACGCTTGAGCATGAGTGGGGGTGAGGGGCAGAGGGAGAGGGAGAAGCAGGCTCCCCACTGAGCAGGAAGCCCACCACGGGTCTGGATCCCAGGACCCTGGGATCATGACCTGAGCTGAAGGCAGATGCTTAATGGACTGAGCCACCCAGGTGCCCCTAAAGTTTGTTATTTTAGTGTTGTTTTCTTGGAGTTTTCTCTACCTGTTTTAAATCACAGCCTCCCCGCCACCTTCTTTCTCTTCTTGGGCTAATTTTTTTCTCCATGGCAGGTATCATCAACCTTGCTACATATCTTCCTTGTCTGGTTTATTGCATCTGTGGCATTAGAATGGGAGCTCCACAAGAGCAAGGTGTTTTGTCTGTTTGGTTTAGGGCTCTAGCGCCACTGCCTACAATAGTGCTTAAAACATAGTAGCTACTCAATAGATACATTTTTGTTTTATTTTGTTTTGTTTTGTTTTAGAGAGAGAGAGAGAAAGTGCCCATGCCCACCTCTTAGGAATTCCTGACAGTTCTACCTTCAAAATAAATAAGGATCCAACGGCTTCTCTCTACAGGCACTGCCTTGACTCCACTCTGTACAACCTGCCTCTCCAGCCAGGATTATTTCAATGGCTCCTAACTTGTTTTAACTTGGGCCACACAGCCAGCTCTCCATATGGCATCAAACTCACCTTTCAGCAATAAACATCAGATTAGGCCACCCCCTGCTCAGACCCTCAAGAGCTTCCACCTACCACCTCAGAGTCTTTGACCTTAATGCTCATCCCAGATATGTACTCCTACCTCACCTCGTCCAGGTCCCTGCTTAAGTCCCATCTTCTCTACCAGGCCTACTCCGACCACTCCACGCATTCAATTCTACCCTCTGCATCAGACTTTGGCACTGGTCAGCCTGCTTATTTTCCTTTTCCTTTTTTCCCTTATTGCTGACTCTTCTAACACTCCAGGTTAACTGACTTCCTGATGTTCCGCAATTTACCCTGTCTCCAGCTCCTGCTTCCCAGAATGTCAGCTCCAACAGGGCAGGGAGATCTATTTTGTTCCCCAGGGCATCCCAAACAGAGCAGTGCTGGGCGCCTTATCAGATGCTCAGTTAATTATTGAATGGGTGACTTGCAACATTAAGAGAAACGCTGTGGATTTTGATCTCCTGGGAGCTGAGCTGACTGTGAAAGAGAAATCTTAGGATTTTACAAGGCAGGAATCACAAGAACCAATGCCAATGCAATTCTCTTTGGTGACTGGTCTCAGGGAGAACGAGAATAAAAATAAGGACTTGTTTCCTTTTTCTGCTCTGTCCCAAACAGGTGTCTGATGTTCCTTCTGCGTCTCTGGCTACTTTGGTAACTCTAACACCCTTAGTAATTGTTCCCCAAAGGTTCTCTCCTTGGCAGGGGAGTGGAAAAATGCAGCAGCTCACCAGGGACCTGTAGGGAAGAAAAGATCACTGCTGGTTCCTGCCAGAGCACCGGCCCCCAGCTCCCAGCTCCCCGCCAGTCTGTGTCGCCGTCCCTCTGATGTAGTTTTGAAATGTTGGTGAGGTCCGGGGCTGACGGCCAGGAAAGAATTCTTGAGACATCTTTGGTGCAAAAAGATGATTTTATTAAAGCACGGGGACAGGACTGGGTGGTTAGAGAGAGCTGCTGCACCGGGGTTGCGAGGAATGGCTGATTACATACTTAGGAGTGGGGGGAGGTAAGGACAAAGGAAGGTGTCCAAAAGGACTTTGATATACTAAAGAAGACTCGCTGGATGCTGGAGGCCTGGCCATTGTCAGGCTAAAGTTGTTTCTCCTGCTAGTAATGCACTAACATTAAGACAGTCAGGAGCTTCCTGGAGGAGTGTTACACTCTATCTCAGGTCCTTGACTGGGGCTGCAGGTCACTAAGAAATTTAATTTTACTCTCCCTTCTGCCATTGTTTTCCACATCACTATGGAGGGGAGGGTGATGTTAGGGCTCCAGGAAGTTGGGTTATGGGGTCTATGAAAATTAGGCTATGGATAAGAATGCTTTTTCCTTGTATATCACTAACACATGGGCGAACTGATGGAGACTCAAATCCTGCTGGACTGTTATCTTTATCAGTTAACCATTTGTTTTTCCCTTTCCTTAGTTGAGGGCAGCCAAGAGTGCTTGGGGACTGTCACAGGTATCCCACCTAAGGGGAGGGGGGTTGCAGGATGTCAGCTTGTGCTTTGTCCTCAGCTTGACTTCTGCTCCCTCATCACCTAGGCGTTGTAAGGGTGGCTCTAAACTGAGCAAAACCACATCCTGCCTCCCAGCTGCTCTGGCTCCCTGGGGTCCGGGCGGGGCTGGGCAGTTCAGCACAGGCAGAAATCAACCCCAGAGGCCCGCTTCCCAGCGGGGATGCAACACCCCCCTCCCCACGCCCTGGAGCGCCTCGACCCCAAACAAAGGGCCGAAGCCCACCCGGGGCCTCCCCGGCAGGGACTTCCCAGCCGCTGCGGCTGATCGCTGGGTGTGCAGCCAGGCGGCGGGACTGGCCGGGAGGAGAGGTGTGCGCGCAATTTTCCCGTTCAGCAGTGAGTGCAAAGAAAGGAGACAGAGCAGAATCTCAGAGAACAAAACTCGGGTCCTCCCCGGGGAGCGCAGAAGAGTCGGGCGGCGGCGCCGAGTCCCGTCGCGAGCTGCTCCAGCCAAGTTTGCTCCGGGTTAGATCAAATCTCTCAGTCCGGGTTTCGCCTGGTTGCAGCCAGGGTTCCTGGTCACCCGCAGGCGCCTAGGCTGCACGTCCCGAGGGGCGGAGTGGGGACCGCTCGTGGGGAGGGAGCGGCTGGACCCCGGGTCGCGCAGGCGCCTTCCTCGCCCCCTCGCCTCACCCCCGCCCCGTCCCCTCCCCGGGCTCCGGAGGGTGTTTGGGGGAGGGGGATGGCCAGCGCCGGAGCCGAGGGAGGGCTGGAGGCAGACACAAAGCCCGTCCCTCCCCTCCCCCTTTCCTCCCCAGCTCCTCTTCCTCCTCCTCCGGCTCCGCCCCTGCAGGGAAACCCAGCCCCGCGCTAGTTCGCGGGGCTACCGCTCGCCCCCGCCTCCGAGACCTGCGGGGAGGGCCTGCACGAGGTAAGGGGCGGCGGCCGCGGAGACCCCACCCCTGGTGTCTGCACCCAGCACCCGGGGAGGTTCCGGGGCGCGGGAGGGGGCTGCGTGGGGTTCGAGGCGCGGGGTGCTGCTGCTCGCACCGTCTTCTCCTTCGGAGGGGACCTGAAGGGAGAGAGCGAGAGGGTGTCTTCGAGGGGCTGTGGGAACGGGTGGGGGAGGGGGCGCCAGGGAGTGGGACTCCCGGACAGGGGCAGGGTGACCTTCTGGCGCCGCAGGGCGACCGCTGGTCCCGGCAGGGTCGGGGAGTATCCGTATCCGACCTCTGAGGGGGTGGGGTGAGGGGCAGCGGGAGGGTGCGGGCGCGGTGGCTCCAGGTGCCCGGTGTGTGCGTGCATGCGGGAGGTGGGGGGAGGGACTTTTGTCGAGTTCTACCTGCTGGGGCCGCCTATGGGGTGTCAAGTGCGCCTCGTGCCTGGGAGAGCGGGCCCGACCGGGGGTGGCACAGCCCGGGTGCCCAGCTCCGCCCCGGTCCGTGCGCCCTGTCCTTGCACGGGGCAGACGCCCAGGTCCGAGGCTTCCTCCTCCCAGGGCAGAAGACCCCGCAGGAGGGTACGTGAGTCCAACCTGGGGGCGCTGGGCTGTCGCGGGGATTGATGGCTGCACAGCAGGAGGAGGAGGAGCCCGGGGTTCCTGCCGGGAAGGGATGGGGCCACTTTCCCATACTCAGGCCTCCCCACCCCCTTCTGGGCTCGGCCTCCACCCTTGGCCTCGGCTTCGACAGGACCAGCGAGGCGTCCACCCACCCATCACTCGCCCCCCTCCACGGTCGGGGGACCTCAGGATTTGCAGAATTCTGATTTAAAGCCTGTGATTTATTGCCAAGAAGTACAGGGCAAGACCCGGCCCCTTGGGCCCTAAGAGGAGCCTTTCTTTGCAGAGATCTCAAATCCTTTGGGTTTTCCTAATTCAGCAGAGGAGGCTGCATCCAACCAGGGCATACAGTGGAGCCGCACTTTCTTGCAGGCCTGATGGTTTCCGGAACACTGGGGTTTCTTAGGAACGTGCTGTCATCAATAAGGAAACCTCAGAGCACTCTTCCAGCAACAGGACTTTGTCAATGTTGAGCAAAAATAAACACTTGGCAGTACTCAGTAATTAACATGGTATTTTAAGGCAGTATTTTTGTAAAAAATCCACGATGAACAAAATATCAACATTTTAAATAAAGAAAGGTTTTGTTATGCCCCTGCATTATTGTGCAATAGGGACAGTGGTTTCCAATCACCCTCAGTTTGTCTGGTCTCCACCTGGGGGTTAATGAGGGTTGACAATGGCCTGCAGCTGATTAGGCAATGCTGGCTTTATATATAGTCTTTTTTTTTTTTTTGACTGTACAACTTTTTATTAACTTTTTGCCTAGTTCAAATATGAGCGAATATTTTGATAGGTGTGCAGACATGTATGCATTTTCCTTTTTGCCTTAGGTTCCAGTATGTTTCTAGAACACCCTTGAATTAATTCCCTGTGCTAGGATACTGCGATAGCTCCCTAGAGGGCATCAGGGGGCCAGGGATTGGGTGGGGCCTGAACAGTAAGGGGCCCTTGCATTCCAGACTGGAGAAGAATGCTCCCTGGTGGTTGACAGGAATTGCAGAGTTTAGGGACTGCTCTCAGCAGTTGGAGGCTGAGGACCTGAGAGTAGGGCACCTACTACCAGGACCTCCTTTGTCTGGCAGCATTCTGCAGACAGGTTAGCTAAGCAGAGAAGGAGACCTAAAATAACCCACACTTGACCCCCTCGAAGGGGCAGCTGGGAGGAGCTTGACTCCCTCTAGGGCTCTGGTATGTGCTTGTTTGCTAGAGAGAGCTTCCCATCAGCCCTTCTATCCCCACTTAAGGCTTCTCCTCCCCTTCTCCAAAGTCAAGGGCTACTACCCACATCAAAGAGGAGCTCAGTTCTCCAGAATCAACCTCTTTACTGGGCTGAATCCTCATGCTCTGCGTGGAGGAGACAGATAGCTTATTTCTCTTCTGTGTGAGGCCATGCAGCACTGGGAGGTCAGCCTTACTGGGGCCCAGTCTTCACATACTCCCCACGTTATGTCATCCGGGTATTATGTCCCACTTCCCGTGCACATCCAGCCAACGATCCTTCAAGATTCTAATGGTTTCCGCTGGGAAGGTTTCCTGACATCCCCCCTCCTTTCCCTGATAAGACACCCCCCCCCAGTGCCACAACAATTCCTTTTGTATCGCTTATGAGCAGTATGCAGGGGACCCCACTTGCCCACCGTGAACAGGGTCAAAAGCCAGGTCCTAGCTCCTCCTCCCTGCCTCCAACACCGAGTAGTGGGCATTGAAAAGAATGAACGAAAGTATCCCTTGGTAAATGCACAGGACGAAGTCCGTCCTTAGCAGATTGATCATACTTTTATAGCATGTTGTGAAATGCTTTTACAGATAACACCTCATTTGTTTTTCATTCCATTTGTTAGGTGAGAAAATGGAGAGGTCAAAGCACCAAAGCTAGGACCAGGGCTCCAGGCCCAGAAGGCATCTCGCTGAACCACAGCTGACTTGCTGGAGGTAGTTGTGCTCAGTGGTACACCCCAGACAGTGTCTGTCTAGAGAATTTAACCAAGTTGTGCTTTAGGGTACAACTTTACCAAAGAATTATAGATAGATAGATAGATAGATAGATAGATAGATAGATAGGCAGGCACCTCTGTGTCTTGGTTGGTTAAGTGTATGACTCTTGATTTCAGCTCAGGTTGTGATCTCAGGTCATGAGCCCCAAGTGGGGCTCTGCACTGGGGGTGCTTAAGATTCTCTCTCCCTCTCCAGATGCCCATGCCTGCTTGTGTGCTCTCTCTCTCTTAAAAAAAAAAAAAAGAATCCCTAAAGAGTTACAGTGATAAACACATTAGGAAAAAAATGCTACTGTTAAGCAGGGTTTCCTCTGCAGGACTTTTTAGTGCCTTTATTATAGTGTGCCCTGGGACTCTTTAGAATGACGCCATAATATGGACCGTTTGCCAATTTCATTTGCCCACAGCACACTCTTTCGCATGAAGCATCTTTAGGATCCAGTGTTCCAAGGAGTCCACTTTGGAAAATGTTTAGTTCGCCCCAAATGCTTTTTTAGTTCACCTTCTGACATCTAGGCAGTTTCCAAGGAGCGTTGGTGCTTCCGATAGCAAAACATCTATATTCCGAAAATGAAAAAAGCACAGAAACCCCCCCCCCCCCCATCTTGTAAGGTGTTCCTCTGCAGCTGCTGTGTGCCTGATTAACAGAGTCAGTTCTCCAGGGTTTGGTCAGATCGGAGGGAACCAAAGGAGTCCAGTAGAAATGCAAACAGGCTGCGGGGAGCGTTGTCTTCACGCTGCTTAGAAGCCGGCAGATGTCAACCAGCTTTCCTGGAGCCTGCCTCCAACACTGCTTGTGTGTGGAATGGCAGTGTAGGGATCTGGAGCTGAGACACCTCTTGCTTGATCACCTCCACTGAGTGGGAAGGCTTACCCAGGGTTTTCAGTTGTCTCACTTCCTCTCTCCCTGGGAGGTGGCGGTGCGGATTCTGTAGGATGTCTACATTTACTCAGGAAATGGTAGCTGCTGGATGGGGAACAGAGGGCTGTGGATGGGAGCCGCGCTCACAAGCACCCATTGTTTGAAAATCTGGAGTTGTTAAGAAAGAGTTCGCTAGCGACCAACAATTCCGCACTTTCCACAGATGGGTAACCCTGGATGTTCAGCCTTGTTTGCACTGAAGGGAGGAGGTGAACAGGGGAAGCCAGAGCTCCTATTTCAGGGTTTCAGGGGGGAGTGGCAGGCTAGCAGCATCAGCAGAGAGCCTTGGGAAAGGTGACACCATCATCAGAGGGGGCGCGGCCAAAAGCAGACATTCAAGGATCTCCAGTGCTGAGTGAATTTATCTCAAGCTTTGTTTCACAGATGCTTCCAAAGCATGGAAAGGAAATAGTCTCTGGGACCTGTATAGATCTGTATTGATTAGGGTGGTATCACAGAAGTCAAGGAAAGGCATGTTTTGAGAAAAATGGACCTCTGGGGGGGTGTTTGTGCACACGTGCGTGCCCTCCTGCATTTGGGGTCAAGGAAAAAAGTGGGAGGGAAGTAGTGTGATTTTTTTTTTTTTTGAGTTTGAAAGTGTTGCAGAGAAAGAATTTCCACTGCCCTTCCAGGTCCTTCTAGAAGGACTAAGAATCGAATAGATGGGGTTCTTGTGAGCCAGATTAACAGGAGAAAAATCAAATTTAATTACATGTGTATGGGGAATCCACACAGACGTGAGAGTCCCAAGACACTTAGGCAACACGAGGCCACGGCGAGGGATAGGAGTCTGAGGTTGCCCTATTATGCAGGTGAGTTTCCTAGGTACAGAGGCATCTCTGGTAATAGCTCTCCTCTTGGTACCTGCAGGCAGTTGAGGGGGAGGTAAAGAGCTTTTCCCAAATCGGCTGGGTTTTGATTGCTTTGAGTCAAAATAATCTTCATGCCTGGTGGGCCATCTTGGGGTGGCCTCCCTTGGCCCCTACAAAAGTCTTGGATGGTAAACAGAAATTTTCAATAAGCAACTGGAAACACAGAGTCCTTGGGGCAGGGTGGGGACCGGAACACAGGAGCTGATGAATTAACCCACGGAGGGACCACAGGCCCGGCAGAAAGGAGTCGAAGCTGAACCAGGAAGCCCACATCCAGGAGCAGGGATGGAGTTGGTGAAGTCAGTGGTGGGGACGAAGAGGAAGAACCTGCACCAGTGAGCCGGCCAATCTGGAGTTTTCAAACTGCGAGTTTGTGGCCAGCATCTCTTATGATTGATTAGGGCCCTGTCTATCCTGTGCCACTAAGTATTTTTATTTATATTATTTTTTATTTTTTTATTTTATTTTTTTATTATAATACTATTTTTTTATTATGTTAGTCACCATACATGTACATCCCTGGTTTTTGATGTAAAGTTCCATGATTCATTAGTTGCATATAACACCCAGTGCACCATGCAAA